>NC_135860.1:9216175-9516175 GCF_031162955.1 Sander vitreus
GTCTCTTTTTGGCCTCTGGGTTCACACTGTAATTTGCTCTCTCTCTTACTCTCTCCCTCTTTGTCTTTCTCTTTCTCTCTCTCTGTCTCTCCCTCCGTCTCTCTCAGGGCTTGGGAATGGGTAGATGGAGGTGATGAGGTCAAAGTGAATCTTCTCCTTGCTGAAGATGATTATGTCTTAACCTGCCGTTATTCAAAGGAGCAGGCCCCATGGCCATGAGCTGGCCCGCCAGCCACGTGTCACCAATGAGGGGGCAACATCTCGTCACTGTCACAGAGGAAGAGAGAGAGGGAGAGAAGCAGTGCAGTCAAATGAACTCCCAGTGTCAAATGTAGAATGCCTTGCTATGTGTTTCATGTGACTCACTGCCCCATAGAACCACTTGGTTGATGGATGCTTGTCGTTTGTGTAATGGCCTAGGTGTCCAATATTAGACCCCTAAATTGATTATGGATGCTGGTGAGCAGACATTAGATTATAAAGTTGCGCTAGAGGTTGACGTAAGAATGAGTCAAAAGCTCCTGAGCATATTTGATGTACCGTAGGATTCCGAAGAACGTGGTGATGCTAGTGGTTATGCCGCTGGTGTTAATTAAAATCCAGCTAATTAGCAGCTAGCGTTGGTTAATTGGTCAGTCTTGGCTAGTTGCGCTAATAGAGAACAACACCTCAACTGTGCTCTGTCTCACTGAACAGGGCTCAAGGCTTCTCAGAGAGAAAACTGTTGAGTCTTCCACCTTTATCTTTGTCCCTCCTGACTTTTCTTTAAGCCTCAGACTTCATATTCAGCAGCCCCAGGCTTGAGCTTTCTGTCTCCCCCTTTTTCAATTAATTCTTTTTGAGGTGTGACACGCTATAAACTTTAATACACTTTTACAGAATGGACTCAAATCACATGTGAACACATCCTGTAGACACACTAATACACACATGAGCACATACACACTCAGAAAACACGTTTATGAGTGCCTTCACACACACTTTATAGCGTTTAGCGTGCGTAACTAGGAAGTCAATGAGCACTTATTTAAAATCCATTGGCAACACTAACAAGCCAGTGTAAGGTGTGAACACAGCTGTTTGAGTCACAACAAATCTAATACACATTTCATCACTTCTTAAACAAGCCATCAGCAAGTCTAATGCTCTTGTATGGAGAGTGCCACTCAATGATACATGTGCCTTCAAAGCATTTTCTTAAACATCAGCACTTAGCACATCCTCCCCACACCTCGGCATCATGCATCTACTGTAAGCGGTGCTGCTGATAAGTCAAATTTATCATTTCTGCTGTTCAGATTTATAAAACCAACAATGCCCTAATTGATAACACCAACAGCTGCCACACTTTCCGTCGCTGGCACCTGATCTGCGTGAAAATTATGTCTTAATCAGCGATCATCAAGCAGCATGTGCCAGAATTGGGAATGCAGCTTTATTTTTCTTCACTTTTTTTTATTTTTTTGGAACGGTACTACACGCCAGAGCCGTCAGTGTCACTCACGATTGAGCCAAGCGAGCTGTAGGGATTCACCCTGCATGTCTGTCTCAGGGCTTAAGAGTTACTCTCTCATGACGCCTTACCATTTTAAACCTTATTTGGTTTGCAAAAGTGAAACTAAGCTCTTTTTGTGCCACTCTTTTTTTTCTCAAGTTCAATTTTTGGATTGCACAGCTAGAGACGGAGATAAGGGAGGGTGTGGGGATAACTTTTGAGGACAGTGGGCAGCGTATTTCAAGAGGGGGACACTAGGGGAAGGGAAGGGGCAACAGGGGGAGAGGAGGAGAGCACATGGGAGGATAAGGGGGTGGAGGTGTGGAGCCTGGATGGGGTTGGGAATAGGGGGCTAAGTTTGGGGCAGCGAGACACTCCAGAGAGTTGACAGAGCTTCAAAGGGAAGTTTTCTGCTTTGACTGACAGGCCCCTAGAGTGAAGGGGACCTGGTGGCAGGCGGCATGCCTCGATCCCAGGATGCCCTGTGGTCTCCATGGCGCTCGTTCCCCATCCCACAGTATTCATCCGAAAGTGGCGTTGAGACGAGGGGGGGTCAAGATGCGTGGAAAGGCTGCAGTACATCATGGCTCTGTTTTTCATGGTATATTGCCCTTGGACCAAGAGTGTGAAGGACATGATGGTTCTTTGAATAGGAAAGAGGAAGGCTAGAATTCCAATGTGCAAACGTGTACAATTCAGTCAAGAATTTTTGTGGTTGCTATGAAAGGAGCTTGATAAATCCTGTTGCTATGTTGCATTAGCTTTGCAATTCGTCTGTGAATCAGGACAGCATGGTGTAAATTATGAACTTTACTGCTGCAACCCAACACCACAATCATTCCAGTCATTTAGTCTCAAATTCAGCCCTTTTAAAAGTTTAAATATTGTCAAAGGCCAGATATAACAGTTTTCCCATTGCAGTTAACCATCACTTTCCAGTCTAGAAAAATGGCACTTGGTTCTTACAACATTCTTACTCACAAATTTTGCGAAACAAACCTTATCTTCAATCTCAGAATAAAGAGCAGAAATGTGCCTTTTTATTTTATAACGCTTATCACTGTAGATGCACCTTTTGTATTTACAAAAACAGGACCATTAGTTGCAATTGTGTACCGATACCAAGAGGTTTCATGATGGCTCTGTGGTAGTAAAATATCTGAGCACTGTACTCTTGAGTACAAACATGTTCTCCCCTTGTCACAGTATTTCTGAGAGTGCATCATAACCACTGTACAATAAATGTCTGTTTCAGGGCCAAGATAAATGACACCATCGTTGTCGGTCCTATACCCGGGTTGATAAATGAGAGCAGGAAGGCTGTGTTTAAATGTGTCTCAGTAAACACTGTTAGGCCTGTGTAAACAGCAGTACATTGATCAGCCCTCTATTCATGATCATCACGTCTCTGCCTGCACTGGATTAGTCAACATACCGACCCATCTGTTTGCGCAACTGTAAACTGAAGCCAATGTCAATGCCAAAGCCTAATTGGAATACGACACACTGTTGGGTATGGTTGTATGAAAACGAGGGACTTATACTGATCTGGTAAAACTTTTTATTCCTATATATTGTTATCTCAAAATCATCCCTTTCACTTTTTAATATTCCACAAAGTAATGAACATAATAAAGATGTAGATGCTTTAAACATAAAATAAAGCATGCAAACACTCATTACAAACAACAGACAATCCATATTACTCCTTTGCTTGTGCAACTTGTTGTGCAATGGCTACTGTGTATAGCAGAGAAAAGAGAGAGTTAAGAGAATGACAGAGATGGAGAAAAAGGAGAAAGAGAGAGAGGCATCGAAGCGTGGAGGGCAGCTGTATTGTATCACCCCATTTTAGCCCATTACACTATGTATAGGGGCCTTTCCCCACCTCTTTTGCATGGTAATTATTTCCCAGCCCAAAGGTAGCTGCAGGCAACGTCAGCCACTGCGTCAGGGCCCACTGCATTAGCCGGCCATTGCATTATTTATTTGTGTGCGGGCAGCCGGATGGATACCCCAAATCCGTCGAGACTCGGGGGCCTCTCAATGTCACCTCATGCATTGTGGGAGGCAGTTGCGGCAACATGGACCTGCACTAGGAAAGCTTAGGGAGAGAGTGGCTCAAGGGCAAAATGGTATGTAGGTGTTGGAGGACACGTGCGTGGGAGTAGTAGTTAGGTGTGTAATGTATGCAGAAATGGGTCAGAGGTTTACTAACTGCCCTCGCTTATGCAAGAGTCAACTGTGCAGGGTTCATTGTGACACACTGGATGACCATCTAAGGGGTCCTATAGGATATTAGTGTAGTAAAAAGTATAAATAGAGGGTCATACAGTTCACACTGCCTAAAGGCTTTTTGTGTTGCTATAGATGGTCACATACGTTCAGCTACCTCCTGGGTATCATAGGTAAATAGACTTGATTTCAGTGCTGCTTTTACATTATGCCACTCTCCCCTGTGTATCAATAATGGTTATTACACCCAAATACCAGTGGGCTGGGTAAGGTCAAAGCATGTCAGTGATTGTGACGTTTGGGAGGTAATACCCTGGTGTCTCCTTCTGTACTACAGCGCACACACAGACACAGAGAAGCACCCACACACTGCTCTGTTGGACATGAACCCCCATGACATGTCGGCCCCAGCCAATCGCATCGTAGCGCCCGGAAAGACAGCTGAACCATTGTCCCTGTCATGGCTCCTCAGTGTAGAAACACACACATGCACACAAACATGTATCCACTGCGGTGCAACATCAACATCAACTCCCGCTGGCCCCTTGGATCTATTTCTCTGTCTCCCTGCTTGCCAGGCAGCTCGACCACACGAGACGCTCAGACGGCCTCGTGACATGACAGTGACAACGTACTGATGCTCCGGAGAGCACCCACAACGCCGTCCACTTCACCCTGCACCACACATCCCCCTCCTTTTTCTCACTGTTGACCCTAAGGGAGAAGATCTGTGTTTCCTTCTTTCCCTCTTTCTCTCACCAAAGAAGTGCCGAAAAAAATGAACACAGATACACAGCAAATTAAAAATTTTCAATTATTTGGTGTTTTCAAAATTCAAGTTTGAAGACTTTTTCCGCTCATAGACCATACTATAAATGACTCTCATTTGGTTCTAGAAATTATCTAAATTAGTAACACTTTTACTAATAGATGCATAGATATATAGGTAGGCAGGTAGATGGATAGATAGCGTTAATGGCTTAAAATGAGAAAAAAAAGAGAGAAAAGAAGACACAGGGAAAGAGAGTCAGTGATAGAGATAGTTAGACTTTGCCCCGGCGCCCGGCGTTCCCCCTAATGGGAGCTGACACTGCTGAAGCGACCCGGATGGACAGAGGGAAGGACCAGCGTTTTGCAGGCGGCAGACCTCCCAATTATTTTTCTGGCTGATAGTGCTGGTGCTTGTTTAAGGCTGTAGCATGGATGGAGGGATGGGACAGAGAGGCAGAGATGGAAGAAGAAGAAGAAGAGGAGGAACAGAGGAGATGTGGCTGGGGCTGGGTTGCATGGCTGACAGGTCTTGATCTTGCAGGATGGCTGCTGTCATACAAAACCCAAGACGGGGGTTTCTCCCCAGGGCTTATGCGTACACATAGACACACCAGAACACACAACTCTTGCATGCACTTATACACATCAGGCATCATGTAAGCATGTGGAAACAGACAATAATGTACACACACACACACACACACATACACACACACACACACACACACACACACACACACACACACACACACACACACACACACACACACACACACACACTGTTTACATGTCAGTGCATACTATATGGACTACTGTACTTTGACAGTCTGTGGACTTGGAGTGCATAATACACACTGTAACATGTAATTGTTGCTGCATTTCTTCTGTCACAATCCATTTACAAATACTGCAGAACCTAAGAGTCTTATCCATACTGCCTGAGAACATATTCAATGAAATCATAACAGAGATATCAAACATGATCAGAATCAGTTTTTCAGCATGTCAGAGAGCAAATTTGCTCACACATTTCCTGTTCCTTTGTATTGAAGATGCATTTCATTGGTGGAATTAAGCCGATGATGCTTTTTTTCCCCCTGTTAAACCTGTAAATTTGACTATTTACACCTTCCTCTCTATTCAAGGTATTGCATATTCTAAAAATATACCAACCAAATACATGGTAAAATAAGTAGGGGTGGGAATCACCAGAGGCCTCACGATACAATATCATCACGATACTTATGTCACAATACGATATTATTGCGATTTTAAACATATTGCAATATTCTGTGATATATTGCAATGTATTACCTTTTTTCCAACTTCAAATTTTTCCCAATCTCAAATGATGTCCTAGAGCTGGGCGATATGGAAAAAATCAAATATCCCAATATTTTTGACCAAATACCTCGATTTCGATACCGCAACGATACTGTAGTGTTGGCTATCGGTGCTTTCACAAAATATTTACACAATGAGATTTTTGATAAATAATCATCAGTAACGTGGATATAATGACTAAGTGGGTAAAGGCTAATAATAGAACAGTTACAACAGTCTGGTAAGTTCAGAAAATGACATCACTTTACTGTAATGCAGCCTTTAAAACCAGGAAAAGACAACCTATCGTAATATGTCATATTACGATATTATGATATCCAAAATCTAAGACGATATCTAGTCTCATATCACGATATCGATATTAATATCGATACATTGCCCAGCTCTATGATGTCGCCAAAAGGAAATCTGTTTAATCTAAAAATATATATTTCTCTGTTTTGTTCATCTCACTCTCAGTTTTATTGCTGCAAAATGGGATTATCAAGCAGACAAACACATATAATAAAAGATTGATACTTGGCGTCTGTGTCACGGAAAATATCGCGATACTATGCTGTAGCAATTTTTTCCCCCCACCCCTAAAAATAAGCAGTGTTAAACAAAATGTCTTGTGTTTATAGTGCCTTTTCAAGAATGTAAAAAATCAAATGAGTACATCTATGACAGTTGGCGTTATGATGATCATCAGCTGGATTTGTTAGATTTGAGGATGCATTGTCCAGGATTTGCTAAAGGCTGGAATGCCTTGTTGGACACGGAGAAATCTTTACCGGTGGAATACTAGCCAAAGAACAATCAATGTTTCTGTGCATATGTGTGTAGAACCGACAGTGGCAGTTGCATATGCTTGAAGGGCTCTGTCTGAGCAGGAACACAGCTGTAACAAGCAGGAAGCGAAGACTGAGAGCATTAAGCCGTAGAAAAAGAAGAAAAAGAACACACTCTCATTTGCTCGTGTGTGTGTGTGTGTGTGTGTGTGTGTGTGTGTGGAAACAGGAGGGCATGCTTGTATTCAAAATTATTTAATGAGTCTGAAAAAAAGGTTTAAGGACAATTCATTCGAAAATAAGTCTTTTCAGAAATAATTATATACTTATAAAATAATTACATACTTCAGATCAGAGACTCTTCACATCAGAAAAAAATTGTTGCATCAATCACATCAGGCCAAATCACGCAACAGCAGATCCTCGGTGTCAGCTCTTGTCTAAACAGCCGTGGTATCTGTGTCATGACAGCCTATAATTTGCCTCATGTTAGCTTAAATGAACGCCATAATTAGGGTTATCCAATCCATGCTAAGTGTCATAATCCAGAGCAGAGTGGCTGCATTACATTGGTGTTGTTGCTGTGCTGTTAATGCCTCAGTGATCACCGCTCCTGCTAACATGGCCCACAGCCCGAAAATACTGAGTACTATCAAAGGAGAGGAGTTGTCTGTTTGATTTCATATCAGGCAATAAAACCAATCCATGTGTCTCCCAAAGAACTTTGCTTCATCACTTCTTTTTATACTTTTTTTATTTCACCTCATTTCCGCTCGGTATAAAAAAAGAGCAAGCGAGAAATCCTTCCTTAATCTTTTTACAACTCACACTTTGTATTTATTTCAGCTCTTTTCATTATCTTTTTTTGATATTCTTTATGCATTGCCCAAGAGGGATTTTCTTTTTCCTAACTGGGGTGCAGCTTCAGCAACTTTGCTGTGCTCCCGGAGTGGCTAGGGGTTAAGTAAGTCATTCAGTATCATTCAGGGATGCTTCTACAGGTATGGGCATATTGAGGAACAAACCGGAGTCCTGTTGGGTGAAAAACTCACTAACCACTGCACTAACCTGCCAACTCTACCTATTGTATAGCCCATTGTATTTCCATGTACAAAAGCCACTCTGGGATACTTAGTTGTGCAGTTTTGGAGGTCCCCCTAGTAAGGAAGTCTTTGTGTGTGCCTTCTCTCAAGAGTCGCTCCTTTTGCTTTAATTACAGTAAGTACAGCAGACCCCCCAGGCTTGTTTAAACAGATCAACCAGCAGAAGAAAGAAGAAAATGGTAATTAGTCCCATAATGTTGCTGACCACGCTAGTTCCTTAGCACTGCTGAGTTTTATTGACATAAGAAGGACAATAGGAATCTGTATTCAAATGACTTGCTCTGCCCTCGTGTTTGGGTGCAGCTGCTGCGTAGACTGCAATGTATCACCCATTTGTATTGTATTGTTAGACAGAGTCAAATTAGACATGGCGATATTAGTGAGTCGATATGTGTTTGTGTGTACCTGTTATTGTTTCGAGTCTAAGTGTGTCCAAGCCTGTGGGATTTTAGTATTAGTGTGTGCTTTGCTGTTTTACATGTGTGAATATTGGGAAAAAAAGTGTGTGTGCGTTTCCAATACTGTGTGGATGCATGTGTCAACTCCCCATCCTCAACTTCGGTGCAATGCAGAACGCTTCAAATGCATTCCATGTTTCTGAGCCGAGACGCTGTGTGTGTGTGTGTGTGTGTGTGTGTGTGTGTGTGTGTGTGTGTGAAAGAGAGAGAGTCAGAATCAGGATCAATACTATTGACCTGTTTACCTTGGTGCTGAGCACACAGGCCAGCTCCCTGGTTTACCACTTGAAACATTAAAACCAGACTATTAGTAATACTTTGGTCCTTCTCTTTACTGATTGGACGACCTGCACTGGTGCACTCCACCTAACAGACACGGTGAGAGGGGAGAGACGGGGGTTAAAGGTGGAGGGAAAAAAGGGGAGAGAGAGAGAGAGAGAGAGAGAGAGAGAGAGAGAGACCCTGAATCTAATCCTCTTGACTTAAAGCCATTGCGTTTCGCCCATGTCTCGCCGCTCGCCTCTAGACCTGATGTGGTCACTCAACCCTATCGAGCTGCAGGGCATTGTGGTCCGTCCATCTCTGCCACACTCACCCCCCTACACCCTCAGGCGCTTTTGTGCTCTCTCTCTCTCCCCCCTCCTTTTCTCATCCTCCTCCACACCACCAAAACAGAATTTCTTTAAATGCTTAATTTTTACCCCCTTTGGCTTCCTTTTTGCAAGCACCCTCTCACTTGTTTGTCCATTGATTTTTCATCCCTCTCCAGCCGCTGCCCCCCTCCGCCTCCTTCCCCTCCTTCTTCTCCCTCTCTTCCTCTCGCCTCTTCCCCCAGCACTTTGCCTGCGTCTCCCCAGTTTCTCCCTCTTTCCTCTGTTGTTGATGTAAACTGATTTATTAATTTATTTTAAGCTTGTTGCCCAGGTAATTTGTGGCAGGTAATGACTTTCAGTGAATCTACTTTGCTCTCTTTGAATTCTTTTTCCGACCTTTGCATCATCCAGGCCCATCTCCCTGCACATCCCTTTTGTCCCATTTGCTCTCCTACCTTTTTTCCATTTCCCTCTTTTACCATCTCACTGTCTCTTCTGCTCTTTCTCCTCTCTGCTCCCTGCCAGTGTATTTTTAATTCCCCTAGATATTGGTAGTGCACGGTACATGCATGTGTGTCTCTGAAGCCCACCTGAGAAGGTGATTGACACCTGGCCCTCTGCTGTGGAAGCCTCTTGCTCCTGTTTTCCTCCTTTTCCATCACCCTCTTCTCTCCTTTCTCCCCCCTCTCCAGCCATTGTTCTTGTGTCCGTTGGGGCATTGGAGGAACAGCACAAGCCTCTGGGAGTTGGGAGGAAGGAAAGTAAGGTAGGGGAGAAAAGGGAAGGGGAGGGGCAGTAGTGGCTTAAGAGTTAAAGTAATTTTGTGGTATTTTTCTCTTTCCCTTGCTTATTATTTCCCTTGGTATTTTATTTTTATTTTTTAGAAACAATTATATCAAATGAGCATTGTAATTCAGGAGGCAAAGCTAAAGATCCCCGCATCACGTTAACTGGCAAGGTAGGGTGAAAAGGGATGCTGTGTGTTTGTGTGTATAAGTGTGTAGGCATTTGAAATCTCAAGACCCCCCCCCCCCCCCACCCAACACACACACTTTCCATCTGTCCACACACACACTTTCCCTCTGTCCATCTTTCCTTTTCCTTGCTCCCATCTTCTTCTCCACTGCAGCCCCAGTAGCATTGCCACATTAGTATTCATAGGGGGGGAATGTGTAGTGGGGGGGGGGTAAATGAGACTGCTGGCTGTTCCCCCTGCCAGCTGGCATACTGGGGCTGGCTGTAGAGCTGGACTGGACACTTACAGAAACAAGGAGTAGGTACTGGGAAGAAATATGGACTAGGGCAAGAATTACAGTAAAATGGTTCAGAATGTTTTAGTCTTAACAGAAATAACCTTGATCTGCTGTATACCTTACAGTAAAGCATTCTTAACATTATCCCTTAAATGAAGGCTTTTAGAAAAGATCTGCAGTATGGTACTCACATTTCATTATTTGAAGGACAACAAAGCATATAGATTAAAATAGCACACTGTGTGAACAAATATACAGCTCACTTCTGAGTTTGGTAATCAAAAAACAATAAAAGTGTAGCATGCTGGGGTTTCTTTCCACTTCCTATTAATGCAGACAAAAACTCTGGTTTCTTGCAGTGACATGCCCTTCACTGAGACCCTTGAACAAAGTAAGAAAGGTCTTTTTTAATATTAATCAGATATCTAAGAAGAAGCAGCATTAAACAACACTATTCTGTATTGTTTACATTTTGACAGAAGTACAGGGTCCTAATGAATGAGTTCCTCTGCATTGTGAGTTTGATGGACAGGTGTCAGTGTGTGGAAACCAGTTTCCTGGTCCTTCCAGGAGGGGACAGTAGAGAGCAGGGAGACCACATCTGCCTCTCCTTTATTTAGGAGGAGGACTAAAGGGGAGGCAAAGAGGAACATGAACAGAGAGACCCTCACAATAGCCACCAAGGAAGGAGATAGGTTAGTGTAGAGCAGAGGAATGAAAGAAAGAGATAACAGCCATTTCTGATAAAAAAATAAAAAAATAAATAAAAAGCATGGGATGAAGGTGGGAAAATAAAAAAATAAAACAAATCTCATAAATTCTAAATAATATTTCCAAACTTAAAAAAGAACACATGGCACTTGTACAACACATGGTAACGCATAAACACACATAGATGCACAAACTCATACTCTAGTACTTCCTTCTGGCATAATCTAGAGGTCAGGGCAGAATTCATCACCCTTAATCATGCAGATGAACATGACCTTGGCCGGCCTTGGCACCCGGTCACACCGGCACCCTTATCCAGCCTAGCTTTGCATCTCTGATTGTGTTAAATCATGTTTCCCTAACATCAGCAGACACTGGATGGACAGCATCCTTCTCTAAGCACATCCAGAAAAGGATAATTGCCAAGACCTTTAAAAGCCTTTCAGAAAGAAACAGGGAAATCAACATAATTCACATGAAGGGGAATATCGGAGATGTAAAGTTAAGTATGCCAGGCAATATTGGTGGGTGAAAGAAAAAAAAGAAAAAGAGTTTTAAAATGGTGGGTCCTTGGCATTATTATGATGATGCGTTTAGCCATGCAGAGTGGCCCATTGGAGGGCCCCTAAATGAAGAGGCTGACCTTCAACAAGCCCTCTCTCTGTTCATTAGCCACGTGGTGCTTATCTACAATAACACTGCTGAGGAGAATATGAGGCCAGTGGGCCCGGCCAAAGTCAATGATGCACTACAGGTGGAAAGATGAGTGTCTAAATTTAGCTTAGGGTGCTGGACTTTTACACTATTACTACCTTCCCTGCTCCAATCTCCCCAAAGCCCCATTAAAGTAATTACAACTTATTTCAAGTTCATACAGTATATAATATCAAGTTAACTTTCAACTTTACTCATGGAATTATAAGAGAGTAAGTGTTAAAGACAGCAAGAGAGTTTGTGTGCATACCTTTGTTTGTATACTTCTATGCATACAGTGTTTGACTGAATTTTAAACTGAAATGACAAAGTTGCTTTTACTTTAAATGAGCACCAGAATGGAGGATGATTAAAGATGAATAATCAACAAGGTCTGTTATTTTATGTGTTTCTCATATCCAGACACATGTGGACTAGCCCACACTCCCAGTAGGACGGCTCACATAGTGCCTCCATTTTGGTGTGATGGTCGGCGATTTCTATCTACAGGATTGCGAAGGTAAGAGCAAGAGGCTATGGTTTTTTCTACCTGATGTCTGGCAGAACTCATTCCCCTTTTGCTCTTGGTGTTTTGGGGCAGAAAAAGGATAAATCGGCTTGATAATATGACAGTATGAGTATAGTAGCACATCTGTAAGTGGCAATATAGAGTGTGGACATTCCACTTGACTCTAAGATGATTTTGCTGCACCTGTAACCAACAAATCTGAATCTGAAACCCCAAGAATATAAATGTATTGATTTTGCAATACTACATGCAAAAAGGACTATAGCTCTGAAAAATTATTGCAATGAAAAATGTATAAAAACATTGTTTTGAACTATAGAGTTTGAACTAACAGTATGCAATTGGGCAAAATTCAAAAGTACCAGCTCCCTCTGTACCAGTGAGTAAAGGCCAAATTCAGGCACTGATATGGGGGGGGGGGGAGAGGGTAAATAGATGAATAAAGAACAGAGAGGGGGAGAGCAGACACAGAACGTGGTCGATAGTGTCAAAAGCGGATGACAGATCTAAAAGAATGAATATTGATCTTTAGGGGGCCTTTACGCAGGCGACCTGTGGGAGGTCAGCCTGTGTAATTAGACCAGTGGAGGTCTAACGCGGAACTGGGGATGAGGCTGGTCTAAGAGAAGAAGGCCGGAGCTAGGAAGGATGTTGGAGACAGTATTGTACTTGGACGTTAGATGTGGATCGTGTACATAACAACTGTGCTAAAATGATTACAAATACTTAACTTTGTGCAACAATTTTTCCGACTGTCAAAATTTTTTTTAATCCCTTGATATGACTTTTGCTTTCAGAATTTTAGAGTTTCTGAGTCCTCCATGTCCTCCAGTTACCATCCCTGTTAACTTGTAAAAAATATCTTTTTTTATGTAAAAAATTAGTGATGTGCCAGTGGTTTTGTGTGTTGAAGTGGTAAATGTGGACTCAGTGCAACATAGATAAGGTGCTGTTTATTGGAGTGGATCAATCCCACACCCTAACACCCACGGATAAACATAGCTACACAGATGCATTCCCAAGCATATACGCAGAAATGGACACACACAGATGGGTGTACATAAAGGCGCAGGCCCATATGCATTCCTGCACACACCCACAGACACACACATGCGTGCGTGTCTCTTTATCTGTCTGGCTGTGGATAAATGCGGGCAGTGGAGACTGAGTGTGGCTGTAATCCGTGTATCATTGGCTTTATCCACTGCAGTAGCACTGCTGATTTAGCGCTCCACAGCCTTAGTAATGGGCCCCTGACACACACGCAGAGCTCACACAGTACACCATGTAGTGCATCCACCCCACATGCGTTGTCCTCTCTAAGATATTACTGCTCACTGGTTGACCCTCAGTTCAGACACACATATGCACACATGTTCATGTAAAGATAGAGAAACACACAAGCATGGATGTACTCACAAGCAGTTGCATGAGCTCACACACACACACACACACACACACACACACACACACACACACACACACACACACAGACACACACCAGCAGCATAGTTGTCACCGCCCGGGGACGTCTCATGGTAAGGTGAACTCGAAGTGAACCTGCTCCAAACATAAATAACATCTCTCTCTCATCTCTCCCCTCAGTCCTTCCTACCCTCAATCTCTTTTTCTCTCATTCTTTCTCTTAAGTCCCTCCCTGTTCCTCCTTTCCAGTTTCCCTTACTCTTTCATGTGAACGGCGATACGCAAAGTATACGCATTAACACAAAGAGATGTTACGCATTCTGCAGCCCACTCATAAACATAGTCTTGGAAACACCTGAGGTCATGCCTTGAAGTACCCTTGCTAGCACACGGCAACTGTATGCCAACATTGCCACAGTCACATCAAAGTGATTTTCACAAGACTTTAGATCATATTTTATTAGGTGAGGTTTTAGATCTTTTCTTCTTGGCCAAAATTGCTTTTACTTCTCTTGCTTAGTTGTTTCTGCAACAGTAGAGTCATCCCACCTCTAAGCAAAGCACTCAGGAACACAATCAGAGCACACAATGCAACATCTATCACTAATAACCTACAACCTCCCCATGTTTATAGCTATTTATATCAGTGAATCCCCCCTCCCTTCCCCCTCTTTATTGCTGTTGGTCCGCATCTTCCGTCCCCTTGCTAGCACTTCCTGTTAACACACGAGGCGTTTATTGATAGGCCATTCCCATTAGTGCTGTTTACCTGTCAGGGCTCACTGCACTAATGAGAGAGCTTTGGGGAGGAAAAATGAGTAGGGACAGTTAACCGCTAATGGATGTTTACAGCCTCCCTGGATACTACTGTGTTTGCCACCACCTCTGCTGGTACCACTATCGCTAGCCCCAGACCCGTTCACCGGCTAATTGGAACAGGGCTGAAGAGCTAGTCTGGGCCTATTTGATTATCATGGGATTAGGATGGGTGGAGAGAGCATGGCAAAGGAAGGAGCCAGATAAGTAGGGGGAGGATTGGCGTTAGAGAGTGGGAGTTACAGTTAGGGTCGTGGGCCTAATCAATATCTAGAGATCAGGGGCTCTGGAGGGGTTGAGTGCAGACATTGGAGTAGGAGCTAGATGGTGGGTTTGAAGGGGTATGTACGGGGGTCACAACATCAGCCCTACGTCAAAAGGTTCTTTTAGAGCACTATTAGTGCTGGTGGTGAAGGGTAATTGTGCCATTAGAGCTGTAAGTGATACTAAATGGTGCAGGTATGGTAGAGGAACTACTGCGTATAGTGAGCAGGCAAGTGATCTAATGTAAATCTCCAATCAGGCATCTTAATAGCTGATTTATCCTTGAGAAAAGCACCCTTATCAGTATGACAGATGAGCTTAAAATATCTCTGTCTGACCAAGCCAACTTGCCTGAGTCATTCGATTTGGTCTCAGGAGCAGAGGCCAAATACATTTCATTCATTTTATTTTTAGAGTTTCTTTCCTATGCTAGCAAAGAGGTATTTTAGAATGTTTTACAGTGTTAAGCCTTGGAGGCCAGTTTCTTAATAACACTGCTGTAAAAACATGTACAGAGGAGACTCCACATTGTACTGAGCATATGCATTCTATATTGCCCTAGGATTGCACAGTCCCCAGATCCATTTATGCTTTTATTAGATTATTACGGAAATCTTATGAGTGCCGGATTAGCCGTGGAAGGTATTTATCTGTTTATCGAATGGCTTGGCTCATAACCTCTGTCTTCTTTCCCTTCTCGGTGTCCTTTTTCTGTTCCTTTGAGTGGGCAAGGTTGATGTACATGTGGACACTGGAAATTAAAAACAATCAGTAGCCTGCTGTCTCAACAGTGTGTGCAGTTTGTATGATGGCAGATTATCAAATATTGCATGAGGTAATGTTGGTTCTTAGTGTCAATTTCTAATCGACATTTTCTACTGAATGGATTCATTTTACTTGTCCATTGTTAACTGAAGTGGTCAAAGAAACTCAGCAGTGCAAAGACCCTAACCTTCTTTCTCTAATTCACTTGCTCAATCCTTTTTCTCTCAATTGCTTATCAGCTCTGTCTCTTCACTAATTAAAACCACACATGAAACAAGGGGATTGTAGACAGACAAACACATGCACGCACGCACGCACGCACGCACACACACACACACACACACACGCATGCACGCACGCTCACACACACACACACACACACACACACACACACACACACACACACACACACACACACACACACACACAAACACAGAAAGAGCAAGAGCAAGAGATAGTTGGAGCTACAATTACCAGGCAGGCCTCTAGTGTCTCATTGGGTGTCTATTAAGAGGGGGGCCTGGCTCATTGTAATGATGGCAGAGTTTAATTACTTCCACCCGGCGCCTGTTGTAAAACATGCTGATAAATGAGCCAACAGGACGGCACATCATTATTTTTCTATAGTGCCAGGCTGCTCGTACATGATTATGAGAGTGGGAGGGAGGTTTCTATACCTGCAAGAGCCTGAGCGTATTTGCAGCACACGGGAAGAGGAAGGTGGCTGTGTGTGTGTGTGTGTGTGTGTGTGTGTGTGTGTGTGTGTGTGTGTGTGTGTGTGTGTGTGTGTGTGTTTGTGTGTGTGTTCTCTCAATTTGTCATTGTGTGTACATGGTTACAAGCACAAGGAGTTGAGATATTTGATGTACCTGTAGATGCCAAATCAAAATAATAAGCAGTTCCACCAACACATAGTGCTAGTGCAATGATATCTGGCCACCCATGAGATAGATATATATTCATAGCACACAATAGGTAATGTTATTCACTGAGCACAGGACTGGTACTGAGCACTGTATGCAGCTCAAATACAAGTATGCACACACTGTACACCGCATCTCCCAAACAAATATACATATTCATAGTCATTAATTTTACACATTATTTTAGAAGGGGGGCATGTGTGGACCCCCTCTGATTAATTGTGTACCTCCTCCACCATTATTAAATCGCTGAGGCAAATATCCCCCATACAATAAATCCCTCTTGGCCCATGATTAATCAAAAGGCACACAAACCTAAGAGTGGTGGCGGGCAGGTAGAGTTACAGTACTAAATCATCTTTATTGCACGACGAGCAGGTTTGTGCATGTGCTCGGTGGCCAATGCCATAGTGGAGTGGAGTGTATGCTTGGCTTCTGGTCAGCCACCTTAGGGTCATGGACATACACATTTTGAACTCTGTGGCATTGATTTGCTAACCTGACCAGGGCACAAAGGTGAACAAGATGGTAGCTAAATAGACTCTGAAGAGACCTAGTGGACTTTACTGTCTATCGACAACTTTCTTTCCTCTTTTAAGATTATTTCTTTTGGGCATTTTTAGGCCTTTATTTAACAGGACAGCTTAAAACAGGAAAGGGAGAACGAGGGGAACGACATGCAGGATTGTACCTGCGGCCTCTGCTGTAAGGACTGAGCCTTTGTACATGGGGCGCACAACTTTACCAGTCATCCCCAAAATTAAACTCAGGGTTAGGAAGCCATTTTATCCGTTTATGTAGGAGGGGAGTGTGAAAAAATGTTTAACCTTGCCCACTTTAGCCTGTAACATCAATTGGCATCTCCTCCAATTAGTGGTAGGTCATACTGTGATAATAGTGGGTTACATAATTAGAGTAGCTACCTCCCTGTCACTGCTGGCACATGAAGGCTTTGTGGGGGAGCAGTCACATGAAGCAGAGATGGAGAATCTACAAGACTTAGGTTTCTGGAAACCTCAATTAACCTAAATGATTAGCTGTAGCCATGGAGCGCACCTCACTAGCTTGACATTTCTCATCCAAGCTAATATTAGCATAGTGACTTCATTCTATCCCGTTGTACTTCATCACTGTCGGGAGGTCTTTCTTGTCTTATTGACTGAAAATGACAATGTTTGGAGTATCAGAGCCTCCTTTTTTTTTCGTTTAGCACAGTAAGTAAGCAAGTGCTGATGCTAATTTGGTGGTTGCATAATGAGTTTTACATGTATTTGATTAATAGGGTGTAGGGTGGCAGTACAGCAACAGAGGCTACAGTGGAATGTGGTTTAACTTCACCTTATGTTAAATTCTAATTGATTCCAATGTATTTTTAATCACCTACTAATTGGTGATTACACTTTTAAAACATGCCCTGTTGTTGCTCTGGCAGAATCACAGGGTTGTTGAGTGTGAAGATGGAGTTTAAAGGGCATAGTCTTCTTAGCATCAACAACTAAATGTCACAGTTGTCTGTTAATGTGTCAACCAAATCAAACATGCACAGTGGTCGAGGGGTGCTAAGTGACAGATGACCTTGGTGGCGTGATGGAAGACTGGGCTGGTATTTGAGCCCTCTGATCTTTGAGTGGGAAACCCTGTCTGGTCCTGTCTAGAGATGTATGCCCAACCAATTAGACATGAAATGGCAGTGACACACACTTCAAGTGTGTTCATGAATTCAAATGAATAATGCTTCTTTGCTTCAAACATACAGAAATGGACGTGAAATTCAGTTTGTTTTATTTGTATCTAGGTCAACATGTAGCCTATAATGATTGTTGTAGAGGTAAAAAAGGTTCTATTTCAAAACATACAACCTTACACCCAGTGTTGGGGAGTAACAGAATACATGTACCGGCGTTACGTATTCAGAATACAAATTATGAGTAACTGTATTCCGTTACAGTTACAATTTAAATAGTTGGTATTTAGAATACAGTTACATTGTTAACAATGAAATCATGGACTACATGACGATACTTCTCTGTTTCACGAGTTTATTCACTCTCTGAATAAATGAAGGCAACTCCATGCATTTCCCTGAAGCCCCAATATGAAAACGAAAAAATTAGCTATTTGCGTGATCACTGATAGAGGTAGAGATGGAGCCAGAACCGGCACAACAGAGCAAGGGCAGGAATGCGTTTCTATCTTGGAATTCAAACAGCATTTCACATTAAAGAAAGAACAGGGAGAACAAAATATAACTGTGCAGTGCAACCTCTGCTTGCCAGCAACCAACCTCCTTTCAGCGTCCAAATTACTCCACCTCCAACCTGAAAAATCATCTTAAAGTCTTTTTTTTAATTAGCCAAGGGTAGTCGTCTGCTGTAGTTTTACTGGTCACCTTGCTATTTTATAGTTGACGTGCTGATTTACTAGCCCCAGAGCCGTTGAAAGACTGACTATAGCCCCGTTTGACATGCTAGCTAACGTTAGCTAAAATTAGCTCGTGGTAGCTTAGACTGCAGTTAAATTTTTGTAGTATGCAGTTCGGGACAACTAATACAAAAATCTATCTGCTTGTTTAGGTACACATTCAGCCAGTTGGAACAGAAGAACACACCAGAATAGGCCTGTTTAGTAAGCTGTATGTGATGGCCGCATTCCTACATTTATAAAATGCAATTCAATGTGGAAGTAATCCAAGTATTCAGAATACTCAGACTGAGTAACGATACGGAATACGTTACAGATTATATTTTTGGGCATGTATTCTGTATTTTGTAACGGAATACGTTTTGAAAATATCCTTCCCAACACTGCTTACACCAAAGAATCTACCTTAACCTCTCTTACTTGTCATCTCACCTTGTCAGGTTTGCATTATCCAGAAAAACTATCTCTTCATTCATTATTTTCTCTTCCTTCCTTACCCCTAGTTACCACATCTTGGACAGCCATTGGATGACTCACAGAGGGCCCAGACACCTGGTTGGGTCGTCTACTAGGCATCTGACCTCCCATACACACCTGCCCCCCTCCTACATCTATTACTGGGCCCCACAGTGTTCCATAATGTTCTGAGTAGTCAAGCATATAAATAAAGGTGAAGCAAAATGACTGCCTCTGTCTTGACAGAAGTGCTGAACCACAAAGAACACCTTGAAGGGCATGTTAACTGTCAATAGAGTTCTGTGTAAGCCCCTTCAATTAACATAAAACTTAACAGCTCCCTAGTTAGCCGCTATATAACCCTGGCGCTGTCTCCCCTCACCCATTCGCTATTTTACCCCCCAACCCCCCTCGATGTTGGCTGCCGTCATGCAGTCTAGCCGCCGAAGAGGCAGTAAACAACATCTCACCATGTACTTGCACAGAGGCGGTTACAAACACGCATACGCATACTGATATTCTACACACACACACACACACACACACACATCAGTCCCACATTCACACACAAGAAATTCAAACACACACTAGCGATGCTTCGGCAAATTACAAACCCAAAGAGGCTGTGCTCATATTTTGTGCGCACACGAACACACACACACACACACACACACACACACACACACACACAAGAATGCACACGCACGCACACAAATTTGAAAAATCCCATTTACTGTGATGCTACGTGACTGAACTTTGCCAGCGTAGCGTAGCTTACCCCTCTCTCCTAGGCCCATGGTAATGCTGCATGAGATTTGTGATGCAGTGGGGAGATGCATATGGAAGGCCTGTGCTCAGATCTCTCGGTCATGCACCCCATTAGGTCCTGCTGTTGATGCTGTTGCTATCAAAGCTGAAGTAAACTGCTCAGCAGTCGGCTGTATGCTTAAGCACAGAGACGGAGACAGGCTAGCGATCACACTATACTGCTAGGATAGGCCTATCTATCTTGTAATTAGGATGTGTGAGTAGGCTACAGGGAGGTAATTTAAGGCTCACAAACAGCAGTGTTCTGGTGTAAGATCAGCCTGATTTGGGGTCTGCAGTGCGCTGCGAAGTGTACCTTTGCTGTGTACATACATAGCATGATATACTGGGTGATGTTCAACTAAAGGTACATTCCTTATAGGATTTCAACTATACTGAAGAATTGCATCATGCAGATTCTCAGACTTTGTAGAATCAAAACAATCTAAAGAGGATTAATTGCCCTGAAGACACACAGAATGATGAAAATGCCCAGAATGAATGGGCTGAAAGATGCAACCCTCTATGTTTTGAATAGCCCCTAATGTGTTTGGGTTTTGAGATAACATGCAGTAAATACCCACATTCTTCTGCTCATCACAAAAAAATCCAATGGCAGCTTTCACATTTGCTTCCCATCACTGGTGATTCCTGGGGAGGCGTTATTTTTGCAGCACACAACAGTGCTGCTCTGTTGTAATTGTCTAGATTTTGCAAAGGGCCACTCATCTTTCATTCCCCTGCCAACACACATGCATATTCGTGGAGGTGAAACTAACATGCTTAGTTGTTGTTTTCCTGCTTTACCATTCTTCAGGGAGACTTAGTTATTGTGTGGATTTGCTCCCATGGCGCCGGCAGCAATGTGCCTGTGTCTCTGGGAGAGGGATGGCATCAGCTGGCATCGGATGGCAGCAATTCAAACCATGGTTCCTTTTTCTGTGGGCGCTCCTGTTCAGCAAAGTATGAAGCTGGGGGGGAGGTTGCTCTGTACCTTCCTTTCTTTATTAATTCTTCCTGTTTTGATTTTCTTTAATTCCATTCTTTACCCCCACTCTGTGTCTGAGCCTCATCCCTGCACAAACATCGTTCTGCTGGCTACACTACAGGGATGGCCGATGAGATGGTTTCTCTTCAGCTAACTAGGCTGCTCGCATTGGAGAATAAGCAATGAATATGGAGAAGTGAGGTTGGATAACATTTAAGAAAGAAATCTCAAGTCTGTGTAAAACAAAAAAAACAACAACAGACTGAAATGTGATCGAAGACTAGAAGTGAAAAGGAGATGTGAAAGAGGATAGCAAAGAAAGACAGTGTTTACCAGAGTCAAAAGAGGTGTCTGTCAGTGACAAAAGGTTGCTCATCCTATTGCCACCCCGGCCTTATCCCTTTAGTGTAGCACTCTGGTTTTAGGTTTGCAGAAAGACTCCGGCGTGAAATTCTGCTAAGCATGGTTGGGAGCCGCAGAACATGGAACACGGATGAGCCGGGATTAGCCGGGCCCAAAGCCCTCCCTTCATCTGCGCCTTGTAGGGTGTCTGTGATCTGGATGGTGCTCAGTGGGCGACACATGCCTGTCAATGTCCACTGGCTGCACACACACCGACTCAAGGTCTTGCACGCAGTGATGGGGCCACACGCCACCTCAACAAATCCCCCACTCTTCCACAGTGCCACTCATCTATACACCTCTGTCCGCCAAACTCCCCCCTCCTTGCCTCAAATTTCCAATCCAGTCTTTATCTCCCCTTCTGTTCCCTCTCCACATGACTCTGTGTTCCACTGTGATCTCATCACGTCTCAAACCAACCTAGGCCACTTAGCCAGATGTATGTCCTACTAGAGGTGTTATATATTATATATATATATTTTCAGGGGTGTGGATGTTTGCCTGTGCGTCCAGGTCAGGCTTGGCCTAACGCAAAATAATATAGCATGGTGCATGGGTGTGAATTTATTGTCTGAGCTCAGTCTTTGTGTGTCCATCTGTGCGCACTGATGACCGTGTGTGTCAAGGGCCCATATGCTGTCCTCCTGTCTCCTCTTTTTGTTCCTGTCCTTAAGGCCGGCCATACTTGCACACACTTTTCATCTGCAGTCGATACCTATTGAGCTGTTCATGAAAGGGAAATGACAGCTAGTTCATAACTTCCAAGGCTGATCGATAAGTACCTGCACCAGCTCAACTCATTCCTAAATCACTCCTCTCTCCAAGAACTCATCCCCCCGAAAGCACCTTTTTAGGCACAGCAATTTCTGATTGAAAAGAAAGCCATAATTTATGTGGAAAATGTTAACACATTACTAGAAGCCGTGCAAAATGTTCTCTAGGATTACGAATGACACTGTAAGTGCTTTATTACAAAAGAAGCTGATATTTATAAGATATATATTTTTAGCAGGTGATACACAAGGGGTTATTGCGCAGGTGTTTCACAAAATAATTTCAAACCAATTAAAGGACAATTCCGGCGCAAAATGAACCTAAGGGTTAATAACGTGTACTGAGTCGACCATTCTCTGGGAGATGTTTTCATGGTAACTGAATGTGTCTCTAGCTTGAAACAAGCTAGCACAAACCGCTGATTAGCTTATAATGCTAGTCTTCGGGGCAGAGGGTAAAGTAAAAAGGAAGCTATTTCTACACCACTAACAAGGCTCAAAATAGCACCACACTTCAACAGTAGCATAATGAGGGTCCCTACAGGTAAACCGAAGCATTGAGAACTTTGTAAGTGTACAGACAGTTTATTAAAAAGATAGTTTATGTCATGACATGTCATGATATACGTGAAGGTACAGTCTTTATAAACTTAATAAACTGTCTGTACACTTACAAAGTTCTCAATGCTTCGGTTTACCTGTAGGGACCCTCATTATAGGTGCTTTCCAACCGGATAGTAATTCTAAGCAGTTCTAAGAACTACTCTCCCCCAAAATCTTTTTTTTCCGTTTGCATTCCCACTGGCCAAGTGGCCATATGGGACTGGTAGGAGGGGTAAGGGAGTGACGCAAGCATGGCAATGGTCTTTATAGCATCGTCACTAGACCTTAGCGCCACATACAACAACAAAGCAGCATGGAGGAGGCCGTACATGGCCAGCAGTGCCTGCACCTCCGCATCAGTCCACTTTTCCGAGTTCCACATTCCGTCCATTCTCGTAGTAATTCACGTAATGTTTTGCTCAACACAGATGGGGCTTTATTATACTCAGAACAGACCCCGCATCTACCTGCTGCTGCGCTGTGGACGTGTGTGTGTGTGTGTGTGTGTGTGTGTGTGTGTGTGTGTGTGTGTGTGTGTGTGTGTGTGTGTGTGTGTGACGGCCGGCGAGCCGCAGGACACGCTTGTGGAGTTTAACTCCGAAAAGACAGTTAACCACAGGTTCCCGTTAATCTTATGATGGACATGTGTTGTGATATTTAAACAAACGAACCGTCAACGGCGAAATAAAAGCCTCTTATTTACGAGAGCGGTCTGAGAGACCTCAAGCTCACAGCGAGGTGTCTGAGCATGACTGGCCGAGCAACGAGCTAGAGGCCGGGGCAGGCGCTTGCTGACTGTCGCCTCACTTCATGGAGGTTCTCAACTCCGAAAACTTGAAGCAAATTGTCAATTCAGCATCAATTTTCGCAAGACTGCCTATATTCAAAATCTAAACAGTTAATTTCTCACCTAAAACGTTGTCAGAAGTGAATTTAATGATGAATAAGATGGTGAAAATTGTTAAAAATGTTCCGTTGTTGGTTGTCGCTCTGTCTGCAAGTTCTGAGTTGGCAGTGGGCGTGACTTATAAGTTCGACCAATCAAGTACACCTAGGAAAAGGGAAAAGGGAAAAGACCCTGCTCTGAAGTAGGAGCTAAAAAAGTACGCTACTGTGGCCAGCGGAACTTAAAAATCCCCAAATTTTTCCTGTCGGAACACGACCAAAAAAGTGTTCTAGGAACATTTAGTTCTAAGAACTGCAAAAATCCCTCTGGTCGGAAAGCCCCTTATGTTACCGTTGAAGTGTGGTGCTATTTTGAGCCTTGTTAGTGGTGTAGAAATAGCTTTCTTTTTACTTTACCCTCTGCCCCGAAGACTAGCATTATAAGCTAATCAGTGGTTTGTGCTAGCTTGTTTCAAGGTAGAGACACATTTGATTAGCATGAAAACATCTCCCAGAGAATGGTCGACTCAGTACACATATGTTATTAACCCCTAGGTTCATTTTGCGCTGGAATTGTCCTTTAAGCGTCTGCATACTGTGATTTATATGGTATACATTTGTGCATGGATTGAAAAGTGTCTGAGGGCACATTCATAAATATCATGTACTTGTTTGTTTGACTGGTGCATATATTATTTCAGTAAGTGTGAAAGAAATGAGGAACAACTGCCCTTTACATGGCGTCAACTTATCAGCTGAACTCAGGTGAAGTCTTTGATCCTCTAAATCTATGTTGAGTTATGAAGGGAAGATGTAGATGAAGGGGAGGCAGTTAAAAGGGATTTTTAAGTATTGAGTCAACAACTGAGATATTGATTCTAAGCTACTCATATAAGTCAGCTGAAACTAATATTAAGTGAGGACAGTGTGTTTGACTGCTTTAATAGGTGTTTGCACATTCTGTACATGCTTGAATTAGTGTATACATAGCTATCATTTTTTCCTTTAGCACACATCGTTTGTTAGTGTGCATCCCTGTATTTCTGCACTGTGCTTGTATGTGGCCGTTAATGGCTTGGCATCTCAGGGGTTAGGTGCAGTCACAACAAAGCCTGCAGCCCTCAAAAACACATGCACTTGTCCCCTGAGTCCAGGGATGTTGACAGAAGACAGAGGAGTCTTTGAGGGCCAAACTAAGAAAGTTCGGGGCGCGGGAGCTAAGGAGAGGAAGAAAAACTAAGGGTGGATGTGGGGGAATAAATGATAAATATCTTTGCTTACTTTTTCAAACATGAAAGTAAAAAAAAAAGTCCTCCCTTGCTCAGCTTAAAATAATGAACATTGTCAAGGTCCGGTTGCGACCAGCCAGCGGCAGCTGTGGCTCCAACACCTCTGTATCTCTGACTCTCTCTCTTTCTGATGCTTTCTCCCTCGACCTCCCGTTCAAAGCAAAGTTGGCTCCTTATTTATGTGCAAATTTGCTCTTAGGCCCTACGAGGGTGGCGCGCATGCTGAATCTCTCCTTTCTGGGCTTTAGCAGATTATCCCGCTGCTCCCTTTGGTCCCCGTCGCCCTAAGCCCAGCTGCCCCGACCTTTTGTCATTGAGACTTTCTCTTCTCGCCTTGGTGTCTTTCTTTACCTCTCTCCCCCCTCTCCCCCTTCCACCACATCACTACGTACACTTCCCCCCATTCCGCAAGGCCTGAACTCTCCTATACTGCTCTAGACGCCCCAGTCGTCACCCTCCCCCCCTCTCCGTCTCATCCCCCCCACCCCCATCTTGTCCCTTGCCTCTCTACTCTGTCTTCTGCCTCCCTCCTTCACTCCTTCTCAAAGGGCCATTATATCGCTCTCTTCATGGACAAAGGACCCTGGAGAGACAGAGGGAGAGGGAGGTAGAGAGAGGTGGAACATGGCTGGTGCTTTGCCGCTCTCTCGTTCTTAATCGATGAAAGTGGCCCACGTGGAGCTCTGAAGGCTAATCGATACTCTTCCCTCCCACCTCCCCCCACCCCTTTTTTTCCTTCCTATCTGTTTTCTCGACCGTCCGTTTTGTTGCTGACTCTGACAAAACGCTATGGCAGAGCAGAATAAGTGAAGGGGGGGGAGACACCCCTTGATCACTTCTCTCTGGGGGTTCCAGGGGATTGGTATATATGTGTGTTTTTGTAGGTGTGTGTGTGTGTGTGTGTGTGTGTGTGTGTCAGCCTGTGCAGAGCAAGTGTGTGTGTGTGTGTGTGTGTGTGTGTGTGTGTGTGTGTGTGTGTAGGCAGGGGTGAGTTGTACAACAGTGGGCACTTGGAAAAGCAGAGCTGACAAAAAATAGAGAACCAAATCAACAATGTGACCTCCTCCGACCCCATCTGTATCCCTACACCAGCCTCCTATCCCATCCCACCCGCCTGACACACTTACCCCTTTTCTCTTGCTGTTGCCTCCCTGCCGGGTTAGGTTGCTGAGCAAACAGAAGGCAAAGAGTTGACTCTTTCTCTGCCTCAGCTCGCCGTATGGGCACATGGAAGGATTTGGGAAGCCTCAGCCTGCTAAGCCACTTCATTGTATTCTTCTCCATCTTCCCACTCTCACCTCTCCCCTCTCTCTGTCTTTTGCTGTTCTCACACTGTCTGGGCTCTGTCTAGTCCGCATAAATATAAAAGCAGTGTCGTCATAGAAAGGCTTCACATCTGCTTGACTTTGAAAAAGTAGATTTTTACAATTTTACCATCCTTTGACAGTGAAGATAGACAAATAGTTCAATGTTTGTAAAATATGTTAGATGGCTGTATGCATTCTTTAACAAAAACATGTAAAATGGGAGATTTGTTTTGTCAGAGCTCTAAAACACGTGGGTTGTTTTTATGCTATTTGCCCTTCATTAGACGGGGCACCTACTGTACAAAAGACAATATAAAGTTATAAAGTAAGTATTCTTAAGGAGCCTCTAGGTGTACATTTGAACACAAAAAAACTATACTAACTATGCCCCTGAATTAGGTGCTGCTACAACCTTCATTAGGTATATTTACCTGATGAAGGGCCTTTTAGACTGAAACGTTATACTAAATAGTAAGTGACACAGTGCACAGGAGTTTTCCAACTAAGTAGTACTAGTTTTTCCTCTAATGGTCTTTTGTCTCTAAAGGAGTAATGCATATTTATTTATCTGTTGGTACAGTATGTGTGTACTGTACATACATACATATTGCAGTATTGAACTAAAAAGCTGAAACTACACAAACAAACTTGTCTGACAGTTATTTAACTTGACTAAGCTCACATAGTTTTGGCCAGATGATGTAAAATAACCTCGATTCATCAATTATCAATTGTTGTAATCAACTATTCAACTACTGGTCTCATAATTTCATTTCTCTTCAAGGTTTCTAATCTTTTCTATTTTGTAATACACCGTAAATTGAGATTTTAAATGAATCAGATGATTGATTCAAATTAATCATTCCTCACAACTGTTGGTCTTACTTGTCTCTCGAGCGGGGCTGACTTTGTGTGTGTGTGTGTGTGTGTGTGTGTGTGTGTGTGTGTGTGTGTGTGAGAGAGTGTGTGAGTGATATGAAATGTAAAATATTATTTGTTGGATGTTTTCTTTTTAGTCATTAAGCGATTTTTAAAATGTTGTATTTGTGTTTTTCGAGGGACTGCAGATGTAAATTAGCCAAAGGCTAAATCTGGTGCAATGCATCAAATGGTCACATTTATGTTTTAATTGCACATTGTCCCTTTTTATAAATAAACTGAAACTGAAATCAAATGAGGTAAAATGGATTTAGACAGAGGAACCATGTTATCTCTCTGACTCTCTCGAACACACCCGCCCACACTCACTCACACACATACACATCACTTATATAAACGCTGCACCTCCAAGACCTTGTGCCTCCCTCTTCATTGCTTCACACACCTGTCTAACTGGATATTTAACAGCTTTTTCCCTTCCCTATCACCCTCCCAACACCAGCTGAGAGAAACAATTACGCTCAACTCTGCCACTGAAATGACAATGCGACATCCTCTTCACTTTACACCACCCGACTGTTAACCATATGTGGTAATTACCTTTCTGCGGCATCTTCACAGTCACTTTATTAGTCCCCTAACAAGGCTTTTTAAAATATAAATAGCAGCCAATGAAATGGCAATTAACCTTGCAAATAGGTATAAATGACTGTCCAGGATACAAGGATATTGGCAGAGACTGTCAGAGCTAGGGAGGGAGAAAAAGAGAGGAAGAGGGAGAGATGGGAATAAAGAGGGGGGAAAAGCAGAAAGAAACATGCAGGGAATGGTGGGAGATAATGCCGCCCGTAGGCAAACTGCTCCCACGGGCCATTGTTTGTTGTGTCTGCACTGGACCATTGTTTCGGTCCCTATTAACCTCTTGGCCCTCTGTGCAAGAGCGGGAAAGGATGGGCGGATTCAAAATGACAGACATGGCCCAGTGACATGGGAGGTGAGGAGTGGTTTTAACAGGGGCTTAGGGGGCAGTGGGGACCCTCGCTGTCTGTCTAAAGAAGGAGGGGGGCTGCAGGGGCTGTATGTACGTGTGAGAGAGATGGAGAGAGTGTGTCTGTGTGGAAGGGGGTATGTCTAGCTGACCAGAAGGGGGAGAAGTTGGCCAGCGCAAGCCTAGTAATGTGATCTCTGTCACTGTCTGTGTACGTCAGACAGACAGCCCTGATGCTTCTCCTGTCCTGGAGTGAGCTTACAAACTTGTAGGATTTCACTCCGGACAATTTTACGCTTGGCATGAACCTTGACTTGTGATAGGGTTGTGGTTGCACACTGGCATTCTATTATTCTGTATTCGTTGTACTTTGCGCCTGTATAGTTCTTGGTTGTATATTTTAATTCTGTTTCTCTATTTTGTAATGTTACAACTGTTATTTCTGCCTACTCTGTACTCTCACATTTTCTTTCTGATAAAAAAATGTATTTCAGTTTTTTCCTGACCTTAATCAAGGTCTGAGTGTAGACGATGCGGCCTCTGTGAGATCATATATACGTTATAAACTTGACTTTACTTGATCTCCTAGTACATTAACTCATACATAACATAAACACTGATAACCAGACAGTCAGCAGAGCATCCAAGGCTGTCTCTGGATATACGTAAAGGATCTTTTTGAGGCAAGAACAGACAGAACTTAAAAATTGCAAATGCATTTTTGTCATGTCTAAAAGATAATTATCAATGTGTTTTATTTTACTTATTACAACCAAAGTAGTTTTTGTATATATATATAAATATAAAGTATATTTTCACCTTGCTATTTTATAGTTGATGTGCAACTTTACATTCTCCTACATGCTGATTTACTAGACACAGAGCCGTTGAAAGACTAGCCCCGTTTGACATGTTAGCTAACGTTAGCTAAAATTAGCTCGTGGTAGCTTAGACTGCGGTTAGATTTTTGTAGTATGCAGTTCGGGACTACAAATACAAAAATCTATCTGCTTGTTTAGGTACACATTCAGCCAGTTGGAACAGAAGAACACACCAGAATAGGCCTGTTTAGTAAGCTGTATGTGATGGCCGCATTCCTACTTATAAAATGCAATTCAATGTGGAAGTAATCCAAGTATTCAGAATACGTTACTCAGATTGAGTAACGTAACGGAATACGTTACAAATTACATTTTTGGGCATGTATTCTGTACTCTGTAACGGAATACGTTTTGAAAGAATCCTTCCCAACACTGTATATATATATATATATATATATATATATATATATATATATATATATATATATATATATATATAATACCAGTTGTTGTCATGGGATTTATGATAACACTAGCCTGGATGTACCTTAAAGTTTAGACTTTCAAACATAAGAAACTTATCCAGTTTAGCAAAATCCCCCCTCACCTTTTCTTTCTCTCGTTGGTGAAAACATACAGATGGCTATTGTTCCTTGCAAAACCGCTGTTCCTTCATGAATAGATGTGGCGCTGCATGAGTGAGTGTCACATCAAGAAGCCACTAGGAAAAAACCTTTGTCGCTTTACATGGGGACACACCATTTCCTGCAAATGAGGGACGCAATCTCTGCCTCCTCTTATGTGTCCAAGTCTTACAGGATTGTGAGAACAGGCGAGCTAACCCCTGTGAGCCTTACCTGTGCTCTAGTCAGGGGTGAAACGACAACTCTTTGCCACACATTGAGAGCCAGTGGGAGGAAGAAACTGGAGGAAGGTAGCCCTAAGGAGGATGAACTGTGGGATTTAGAGTCCTGTGGGTAGGGCAGAATGCCAGATATTCTAGCTGAAAGTCCTGTGGATCAGATGAAGCTGTCAAGCAGGGCAGTGAGATGAGAGAGCCATAGGGAGAGGGAGCTTGGAGATGGAGGCCAGGCAGGGAAGCTCATCGGATAGCAGAGACAGAGAGCTTAGGCTGAGGATCAGGGTTGTTTTACAGGAAACTGTCAAAGGTAGGGAGAGAAAGGGAGCTAAGATAGTGTGTGACTAGAGAATCAATGAGGTGAAGAAATGGAAAGTTTAACTCAAAATAATTCCCACAAAGATCAAATTAGGAAACTAGGTTAAACTCAATTTTGGCTTGATTTAAATTATGAACTGGGCACTTTAGTGTTACAGCAGACAACTGTGTGGAAATGTTCGTGAAATCAGCTGCCACTTAAACTAACTTAAACCATTTGAGTTAGCAGACATAAAGGGTCAGGCAGTGAAAATCTCAGAGTAGACTCGACAAGACATATGAGCAGTGTTTAACGTGTCGTTGTGTGTCTGGACTTCACTCGTCTGGGGAGTCTGGGAAAGTAGTGTTAAATTACGCAGAAGGAGATAGCGGGACCCTGTCAGGATATGGTGTGGCATTGTGGAGAGTGCAGCGGATGGACGTGGCACTAGTTTGTGCCCCCCGGAGTGCCCTGTCAGGCCTCATGACCACATTGTGCAACCACACTCAGACGCACACACACACACACACACACACACACACACACACACACACACACACACACACACACACACACACACACACACACACACTACAGGGTTGTGGAGGGATTAAAGGGCATCCAAGGAATTAAAGGGCATCCGAGAACCATGGACTCTATCTCCTTCCTCTGGAGTTTGGCACACTTTAGACTCTATTGTTTTTACTACTGCCTATCCTTGATTGAAATTATTAAAAGTTATATAAATCAAGTTATTAAGTACACCTATGGGAAATTCAGCATTGAGTGTGGCGTTTTATTTTTAGATTTATTTAGTCACTTTGTAACTCAGTACTTTATATACATACAGATACAAGTTAGATCAAGTTATTTATCAGCCACCTGGGCTATGCCAACAGGTGAATCAGTTTTCACTGTACATGTGTACATGATATACTGATACTATACATGTGATGTTTCTGTGATGAATCATAAAAAAACATTTAAGTCTTGATAAGTCTGTCACCTTATTAAAACATGAATAATAACCATCTTGCAGCGCATGTCCCACACTGAAACTCCATATACAGGCTGACGCTCGATCAGCAAAGCATTGATCATACAGCCTGACAAACCGTTGCACTACTCATTAAACCAGCAACAAGCATTAACATGCATTAACTGTGTCAGCTGTCTTAACCTGAAGCAGGTGTTTTCTTCTCATTTACTTCTGGGCAAAAAGCATCCATCAAGTTATTAAAAAGCAGACCTTTGATCAAATCTGGTTCAATTGTGATCAGTGATGAGGAACAGTGATCTGGATCATTTTCCGTAATACTTTTTTTAATTTTCCAAATGAGATTGCTGTCTTAAAATGTTTGACTTGCCAGGTATTTGCCACCAGCGCGTCTGCGTTGCGTTCCGGAGGCGCCGCGGGCTCCGCGAGCAATCGCGGCCATTCAAGTCAATGTTTGATATTCCACCAGCCGCGCACGACGTGTCCCAGAAGCGTGCGTGAAGCGGCTCTCTGCTCCGCTCCGCTAAAGATATGCGCCAGGTCTATTTTCATGCGAGCCGCGGGCTGTTCAGACAGCCAGACAGGAAGTAAAACAGCGAGAGAATCCAGTCAGTTTACTTTACTACCAGAAGGTAGATACTAGTTTAATAAACATGTGATTGTTCTGTGAAGTACTCGTAGAGACAATAAAATCTGCGAGTCGGGAAGCAAGATGCTTCACTACTGAGTGTGGTATGGCACGTGGAGGAGGACGGAACAAAACCGGAACGCAGCACAGACGCGCCCAGTGGAGAATGGCTGTAACACGATAACAGCATAAGTATAAGTGTGTGTCCAACTTTCAAGACTTGTCAAATGTCTGATGAAACCAATCATCCTGATTATGTATATTGTTTGTTTCCCCAGATTTAGAGATACTGCTAAGTACTGTACGATGAAAGTTTTACACCGGCGTGTAAATGCACAATGCAGACACAGAGCTGTTGTTGTTTGATGAAAAGTGACCCCAATACTGCATTTGAGTAAATACAGGCTGGTATTCAGTTTGGGCAGATAGGATGATGTCCGGCAGCTCCACCTATGCTCATAAGTTAGATATATTTTTTATATTCAAAGTGTTACCCGTACTACCTTCAATGTGCATGCAAAGCCACTTAAAGTTCATTAAGATTGCATAAGAAGCGTTAATGAATGTGCCTTAACAATTCCAAATTCCCTTGCATTTTTTCTGATAAGATAATTTTTTGGGCATTTTCAGCCTTTATTTTTGACAGGACAGCTGAAGACATGAAAGAGGAGAGAGAGGGAGAATAACATGCAGCAAAGGGCCGCAGGTTGGAGTCTAACCCGGGCCCGCTGCATCGAGGAGTAAACCTCTACATATGGGCGCCCGCTCTACCAACTGAGCCATCCGGGCGCCCATGACTCTCTGTTGTGCTGTGGGGAGCTAAAACCTTGATGTGAAAAGTTGGTGGTTAGCTCACAGACATGGTCAGACCTTTACTGTAGGTTGGGATTGTTGCCTACGGTAGGTGAATGTCTCCATCTGGCATGTCTACAGCATGGCTGATGAACGAGGTGTTGGGAAACAGTGGAACATTTCTTTGATGGCTAGGGTGTGGAGCCAATTGCATTTTGGCATTCAGCATATTCTGCGACACTTCAGGGGTTTACAAATCGGATTAATAAACGCTTAATTACTTTAAAAGGAAATTCCTCTGGCTTTAATCGAATATTAATCACTGCTTATCGTTGTCTTTTAGTCACACTTAATTACCATGCTTTTCTGCTTTTTGCCTCTTCTGTTTTCTGGGGGGTGTGCACAGATAAAACAGTTAGTGTTCTGCATGGCTGAATCATTGCCTTTATTCCTAATATACTTGATTATCTTCTATATCAGTCTATTTTTTACTCCATCAAAACCCTGTTTTATAGTGGATTGGTAAGACCTTGAATGCATATTTCCTGCAGTGCTATACATTAAACCATTCAAAATATAGAAAAACAGTATGGAAAAAACTCTTCTGTGGATGAACACATGGTGGATGCTGAACTGTACTTCAAGGTTTCACATGTGATAAAAGTAATGAGTTTTGAACAAGATAACTGGCAATGGAGTACAGGTCAAGCTGAATGGTTTACATGTCTTGTTAATGTAGATTTCACTCTCACTCCCACTACCCATCCATTACCTGTGGCTATACTAAGAGATGGACGTTTTTGCCAACCTATCACATGTGGAAGCTTAGGCATTTGTCTCCAGGGCACTGACTGACCACACGAACGAAGCTTTGCTGTGTCCAACCCGAATATCCCCTGACATGTCGCTCTGGCGCCCAGAGAGTATAATTCAACCTGATTGGCTAGCTCTGCTGGAAGGCATGATTCTGGCCTGTCCAGCACCGCACATCACTGTGGCCCAGGGGCATCGTGGGAAGAGGGGAGGAGCGTGTTATCCTGGTCCAGTTAACACCGGTGACTTAGATGAAGGAAGAGCCTATTGGTTGAAAAAAGTCTATATGATTCTTTGGTAAAAAATACTCCCATACCTTCATTTTCTAGTTGTCATTCATTTAGGGATTTTCCTCTTTAATGTCTGAGGTGTCCGGTCACTTTCTTCTGTCTTGCTTTCTCACACAGTTTCCTCCCCAACTCGTTAAATGCTTGCATACACATATGTGCAAACAGTGTGCGCTCTAGCATGTGCTCCTCTTTTGTTTCTCGATTATGACACAAAGTGCTATGGGCCAAACCGGGCAGCGCAAGGGATGCTTAGCCCGATTCTGTCTCTCTCAGTGCCCTCGGATGCCCTGCAGGCTTGAGAAAATGGCCTGGGAGACTTCACCATGTGCCCCGCTTCCATCGTATATGACCAGTCCACTCCCTTAGCACTGCAAAACTAAGGTACTCTGTCTGCCATAGAAAAGATAGACCAATTAATTAACTTTATGGCTTTGCCAGTGGTTTCCGATGTTTGAGCTCCAGTGAAGTTTTTCTTGAGCAATGAATGATTTGCCAGTGAACCAGGAACCCTGTTATTTCACTGATGCTCCTATTGGTTTGTTTTGCTCTCACTGTATTACTCTTTCAAATTGGGTTGCGTACAAAAAATATCTTTATTGCACTATTTTGAATATGATTAATCCAACCAGCAAATATACAGTAAGCAAAGTAATATTCCTCAGACTGAAGAATTAGCTGTTTTTGTTTTGTTATTGCCTTTTTTTTGGGGGGTAATGTCATGAAACCTCCCCTGTCTCTGATATCAGTAATAAGAGAGGGACTGGCATAGAGCGCAGCAGGAAAGTGATTAATGTAGTGCAGTTCCTGCCACATCCTGGCACGATACATCCTCTGGTAGGTATTGCCAGCTGGTTCTTTTCCTTCCTGCAGAGAGTAGGAGTACCAGTCTCCACTGCAATAGCAGCAGCAAATTAGACTTTCTACAAATGAACTATGCCCCCCTTTTACTTTTACCATATCATCTTCAAGGTAAGGGGAGAGGGTGGTGGTTATGGTGGTGAGGGGAGATGTAGAGCGCAGCTGATTATCCCCTAATTAACGCTGATACCTCCCCCATGGACAATGTCCCATCTCATCAGTGGGCCGCCGCGTCTTAATGTTAGGTGCTAACTGCCTCCCTCGCATATGTCAGTCCTCGTTAAGGGACTATGCTGCGTTGTAATGTCCTCCCGTTTAATGGCTTGTAAAATGATGGTTAACACTCACTATTTGGCTTCCCTCCTTTTTTTCTTCTCACCGCCACAGCGAGATGACAGATACAGTATGATGAAGCACTCTGTGGGGGAAGTTAATTGCAGGCAGAGAGGACCTTGTGTTTGAAGTGAGATAGTTGAGAGAAGTTAAATGAGTGGCCCCTTGGCTATATGTTATAATGTTGAACCAGTAGTACTCACAATTTGGTTATGGGTGACTTGTTAGGGTGACTGTTGTCTGGCCAGCCACAGGCTAAATAGATGTATGAGGTTTGAAATTATTAGTTGTCCATTACTAAATTATTCATCAGACCAGGCTGCTTCATTAATAAAATAGAGTTTTACCACAGCTATATCATAATCATTAACAATGATCAATGACACACAAGTGCACATAGGCGAAACCTCATAGGCAACTCCCTATCTGAACAATTCAATGTTTTCCTTTTGACCCCCACTTCTGCATTCATTAACCAATACCCATGTCTTAGAAATCTATTACGCAGCATAATTTTACTCTGCCATTAGTCTGCAAGGCAGTAAAAGCAAGTGAACTGTCACTTGTCAATATGCATGTGTTTTTGTTAGACAACAGTAAGAATTCTTTTAATATCAAGAGCTTTGCTTTTTTTTCTCTCTCTGCATCTCCTTACCCACCTCGTGCCCCACCCCTCTCTCTCTCCATCTATGCATTTGTGTTGCATTATGAAAAAAGCAAACACGATTATTTTTGATTTCCCGTTTGCCTGAGCAGTACATTTGGCCCACCCCTCTCTCCCCCGACCCTCTTGATTGAGGGCTAATGAAAAAGCTGTCCTGAGCGTCGCTCCCTCCCTGTATCCATTAAGAATAATTAGACGGGAACAATTTTGATGCCTGTAACCTCGGCGAGTGTGGCTAATGGTGTTATAAATTGCTCCTTGTCCTGGGCCCTGCACGCATTGGCGCGCAGTGGTGGGGGCGAGACGCTTAATTCAAAAGCACTCTGTCAACAGCACTGATTTGTGTGGTTAATGAGAGCGTTTAAAACAACAGGCGCAGCTCATGCATCCTAATGCTGATGGCAGGAGCAGGTTCGATAAAGAGGCTTGTCCACCATAATTAGCCACGACAAACGCCCAGGATTAAGAGACAGGGGCCGAACACAGTGTGCCCTCTTAAAATGGGCCCCGTTTGCTCTCACTCTGCCTCTCTTTGACTGAGTCTTTCCTTATATCCTGTCTTTAACACCATGACTAACTGCAGTGTTTCTATTAGCTGTGTCTTTTGGTCTGACAGCTTGACTGCCATGTTTTCTTTTATAACTCATTGTAGCTTTTCTTTCTGTCTTTCTACATGTATACTAATGTATATTGGTTTCAGAGGCAGTAGAAGTCTAAGAAAGCTCACTGGGTCAGGGACTTCCGGTGGGTGGTGGCGTTCAGGCCTTACCAGCAGGAATACATGTTCTCCGCTCACTAAATCTTTACATTTTCTCCCCTGAGGAGTCAACCTATTTCTCCACTGAGCTTCACTATTTTTTCTCACTCTCTCTAGTGAACTGCTCTGTCTGTGTCCCCTCCACCTGTTCAGTCTCTATTTATTCTCCCTTTTTTTTTACCTCCCTTTCCATGTGTTGTTTCTAGACCATACCCTGCTCTCCCTTTTCTGTTTTTGTCCACTTTACTGTTTACTTTACCTCACTGGCTAGCTTTTACAGCCTTACAGAGAAAGGGTCAGATGGCTGAATGCCTGCGGGTTTAAGGCCTCAGGCTAAGAGGAGGGAGAGTCATAAAACTGTAGCAATGCCCAAAAGCTGTCTCTTTGTGCTCAATTGAAGATTAGGAGTGATATTCAGAGATAAGAAAGGGCATATGTGGAGAGGAAAAGGAGAGACAGATTGAAACACATGTAGAGATTGACACTGGAATCAAGGACTTTCATGGCAAGGGACCTGAAACGATAAATATAACGATTAAAACAAGGGTAACTTTTATCCTTGCCAGTGCTGTGTGGTAAAGGAGCCTCTAATATGTTTTAATCAGCTGTCTTCTGCAGAAGGTCTTCCAAAGGACTGTGTCTGTGTCTCTGTAATGGATGGAGAGTGAGAGAGTGACAAAGCCAGGCCTACTTTAAAAGGTGTTCAATTCCCCTGTAAATGCATGCTGACAAGATTAATTGAGCATTGCGAATGGTAAACTCTGAAACCCACACCTCAAAAAACATACACACATGCACACAGATACACAAAGATGAAGGTCTTGACACAAATACCCACACAAACAGGCTTAAACACACACCCAAGCACTCATATATGCATACAGACACATGCATGTTGTGTTCATAAACACACATTAGTCTGCACATACCCACAAGTATGCACACCACTGTGCTTGTACACACACACACACACACACACACACACACACACACACACACACACACACACATACACACACACACACACACACACACACACACACACACACACACACACACACACACACACTTGCATGCACGCACACCCCTGCTGGCCTTCCTTAGCCTACTTCCACGTGTCTTGCCCAACACAAATGACTTGATGGGCAGTTAAATGCAGGGGTCGGGGGTTAAATGAACACCGTTGTTTATGAGGATGCGGTGTGAATCCATTTGCATTCTAATATTCCCTCTATTCTGAAAGACACACACATGCACACACACACACAGGGCCCGTTACGGGCAAAAGGGAGGGTGCAAGAGGAGGGGAGGTGACTGGTGGACGGCTTGTTTTAAAATCCCATTATCAAGTTATTTATGGAATTCATGGCCCGACAACCTCAGTGACCTTGTTTTGTTAAACATGAACCAGACACGATTCCAGCACGTGGTGCTGCCTATTAGCTTTTGTTTTCAATAGCCTTAAAATGTCAGCAACTTCAATCACCCCTTGGGCAGCTTTCCACTTGTGTGTTTTGGCCCTCATCAAATGGACACATGGTACACAAACACAGTCTCACACGCTTACACATACACATCCATAAGGGCACACAATCACTCACACACATAGTATGCCTGCATTTAAACATGCACACTTGCATGCAGATGTAGAAATGTACACACAAGCAAACACACAAAATCTAAAATGCATCCATAAACAAACATTCCCACTCTTACTATCCCAAAACCAAGGCATCCAGACAGACATCATCCCATCCCAGACCAGACCCCATTACTCCCTGTCTATATTTGTGTTTGTTTGGAATTTAACCCAATCTCTATGGCTAGTCATGGGCTGACTGACACACAAGGATGACATCCATGCAAATGCCAACAACCTCTTTACCCTAATGCTCCTGTTTAAACATGGAAGGCCACGTTGTTTCACTCCAGCTATCAGCACTGCACATCAGTCCACAACCACTCATTACATGTAAACTAACTGAAGAGTTATTCAAAGATGCCGTCATCTCCATGACGAGAAAGTTTCTGCTGGCATATGGGGAGAAAGATAAAGAAGCTGAGGGTTTGCAAGCTTGAATGCAAAGACTTCACTTCAAATGGTGAAAAGTGCATGTCTTTGTACAGTTCACCTATGTTTTGTGGTGTGTTTGTACATATAATATTATGTGTGGGTCTGAGTAATCACACCATTAATAGTCCCTTACTCTGTGACCTGTAGTGCTGGGGTCATGAACATTTAGATGTGTAAGAATCACCTAGCTGCTACCTTCTTTGCCACACTCAGGGCTCTATTTTAATGAATCCTGCCCAATGCGTCATGGGCATGCCATGCACACTTTTGGTATTTTGAATTGCAGAGCTGGTAAGGATCATTAATGAAACTTTGTGACAAAAGAAAGATGAACAAAACACGAATAAAGAGTTTAGTGTGAATTTAGGAAGGTTTATTTGGGTGTGTCTTTACCACCCGTATAAACTCCTGAATTGGCACAGTGAGTCACCAAGATATCAAACCATCGCAGTTGAGGACATAACCCCAGTGCGTCTCAGGAAAATACCAGTTTGCCAGTACAACACTGCATTTTGCAGCCTGTGCCAACAAAAAAAATACCCTAACAATCAAAACGGAAAAAAACACCTTACACAGAATTTGGAAATACTATCCTTGGCCTTGAAAATCAAGAATCCCCCTACCCAACGTATTGTTGCAATGTTGTTGCACTTGCACTCAAAGCACATGCTAGGCTCTCAGCAACGATAGGAGTACATCACAGTTCCGCATTTCTGTTTAACATAACAAGAAATTATAATGCTGGGAAGTTCTCAGTGCACACAATATTGTTAATGGTTTAATTCCACACACGCATTTCCACTTCCAATCCTTCATTCCTCAGGTTGCTTCCCTATTTAATGACACCATCCAGTGTGTAAATATATTATGATTATGTTTCAATAAAGAAAGATAACATCCTACAGTTCTACAATATTTCATTGTCTCTTTCTTCTTATTTGCCCACAAAACTCTCAACAAAAGCCATTGGCAAACAGCAAGTATTTGAAGAGGGCAAAAGTAAAATCGAGCCACAGACTGCCCCCGTGTGTCTTACATTATTCAACGAGGCTCCAGCTGTGAGGCATAGAAGATTAAATCCCCCACATTGTAACATATGCCAACTAAAAGACTTTAACACTGGTGTGGGCCAGTGCCACCAGGCAAAAAACTGACTGAAACAACAACAGTTAAGCAGTCCTCATGTACTTCATGATACATTTCTAACCCTTTGAGAAGATCAAGTCTCACACTGATTAACATTTAGTGATCACATGTGGCAGCTATAGGTCTGCCACAGGCCAAACCTCACTACTCAAAGTCAATCCTTTATATATTGGCTAAAAAATATAGTTAATGGTCTTTCAATTGAATTCATTATCCTTGGGTTTGTTTGCAGCCCGCAACACTAGCCACTGAACCAGCACATTAACAACTGTTTGAGTATTGATCTCAGTTTTTTTCAGTCTCTCTAAGACTTTAACACACACTTTATTTTTTTGTGTAAGACACTACATAGGTTTCACTGATTTCCAAACAGGGGACTAAAATCTGTCTTTGAAGGCAAGAGCAGATACATATAGTACACAACTATAGTAAATGGTCAGCAAACAAAGCAAGAATAATTGAAACTTTAAAACATTTTTTTTAACAACTTAAAAGAAATACATCATTTCATTTTCAGCATATTCTTTTATGTACAACCAAAATGAAATAATAAAAAAGTAATATCTTTTGGTTACCACATTTTGCACTGAAATATCACAATCATTTTTAATTGAATTAATTTACCCCATATTGACAGTGCAAGCAACACAATCAGCAAATCACTGGAGGTTCAATAATTTCCTGTAGGGCTGACTGACAGGGAAACTAATTCATTTAATTATATTTGCATTTTTAACTGTATTTTTGCTTGTTTTAACTGTAAGGTATCCTTGAGTGCTATGAAAGGCGCCCATAAATAAAATGTATTATTATTATTATTAAGCTGATGTGTGAACAAGCTTGTAAACATGGCTCAAGTATTTATGGTCATGTAGCTGTCGAGAGCTAATCAGATGTCTGTGCTACCCTGTGTCTCTACATTACCAATAATTCCGTGTTTTAAAGGCTGTAAGAAAAAACTTCAAACGATGCTGGGCGAAAGCTTGTGCTCCTCTGCAGGGGTTGATTGCGAGCTCTAAACTAAGTTTATTGATTTTTTTTTCTCCAATTAATGCAACCCAATTAGCACTTGCTAATGTGCTATGAAAGTAATTTAAGGTCAGGCTTGGGCAGTTTGTCTGGCAAGTTTATTTGCAGTCTGAATGCAGGGTTTTTGTCTTTACTTGTTGAGTTTCAATACATAAAACAACTAGTAGATTTGTTTTTATGACGTATTGTTTTTATTAGTCAGTTGTCTTTAAGTTAACTATCCAGAACTTGAACTTCATCAATGTATCAATCCAGTTTAAAATCTTAAGTCTTTTACCATGAATTTGTTTTCTGACGATGCCTCGAGATTACACGTCACAGCTTCATACTGCAGGTGCTAATCAAGTTGATGTGCTCACCTGATTCCTCTGTATGTTGAAGAAATGCTTCTCAAAGCAGGCAACACACAAGTGGAAGATATGTCTGATGTGATCAATAGCATTTGCTATTGTAATGATAATATAACGATAGATAATGACGACTGTTAATAATAACCTGCAAATATCCTGCTCTAAAGAGTACATTCTTAATCAAAAATATAATGCACAATTCCACCGAAACGTGTATGCACTGCAGCTGAAACAAAATCATACACACCAACTCACAGAATGATGCACAGGTGGTCAGTGCCCCAGGAAAGAGTCATTTTACACTGAGGGCAAAAAATTTGCAAAAATAACTCTATGTATGTATGTACGTATGTGAGTTGTATGTAATTTTGTCTGTTGTTCGTTCTATGTTGGGCCCACTTGAAAATGAGAGGGTTCATCTCAAAGGGCTATCCTTCAATAAATTCTTCAAACTCAATCCAGGCCAACAAGTGGGTGACTGTTCTGCAGAGAAGAGGAAGAAATAAAAAGGAAAGAGAAAAAGTTGAGGTGTTGACTCCAGGAAGAACCACTATACCTACTGTACTCTTACATTCCTAATTTAAAGTACATAATCTCCCAATGATGTCCTATTTTTCAATTCTAATAATGATCTTTTCAAAATGAAGTAAAGTGAATTGCAGAAAATAGAATACAAATATGTTAAATCAAATAATTTTAGGAATATGAGCCAGTATGCTGTGCCTGATTTACCAATCAACAATCAACTAAAACAAAAGTCTAATGTATGAAATCCCGCTCAGATGTTTACATTTTATGTTAACAGGTATGCATGGGTTCCTGCGAAATTATGCAGTTGCTTAGGTTACAAAGATCAACCCTTATGGCAATGCCCTGTAGCCCAGCTGGGCTGGATGTTTATGCTGATACCAATAGCTATATTTGAGAGTTTGAAAAGTCATTTGTTATATAAATACATAAGATAGAAAAATAAACATTTTTGGTAGGGGTCCCTTAATTTTTTTTTCAATTTGAATTTTTAAAGTATGATGACCAAGATAAGTACTAAGCGGGACACTTAACAGTTGAAGAATACATTTGCTAGTCCATCCATCTTAGTCCGCTTATTCGGGTTCTGGTCGCGGGGGCAGCAGCTCCAACAGGGGACCCCAAACTTCCCTTTCTCAAGCCACATTAACCAGCTCTGACTGGGGGGGATCCTGAGGCGTTCCCAGGCCAGGTTGGAAATATAATCCCTCCACCTAGTCTTGGGTCTTCCCCAAGGCCTCCTCCCAGCTTGATGTGCCTGGAACCCCTCCCTAGGGAGGCGCCCAGGGGGCATCCTTACCAGATGCCCAAACCACCTCAACCTTTCAACGCAAAGGAGCAGCGGCTCTACTCTGAGCTCCTCACGGATGACACCCTCCTGAGGAAACCCATTTTGGCTGTTTATACCCTGAATCTCGTCTTTCGGTCATGACCCAGCCTTCATGACCATAGGTGAGGGTAGGAACGAAAATTGACCGGTAGATCGAGAGCTTTGCCTTCTGGCTCAGCTCTTTTCGTCACAACGGTGCGAATGAAAAATGAATGTAATACCGCCCCCGCTGCACCGATTCTCCGACCAATCTCCCGCTCCATTGTCCCCTCACTCGCGAACAAGACCCCAAGGTATTTGAACTCCTTCGCTTGGGGTAAGGACTCATTCCCTATCTTTCCAGAAATGCTGACATGGCAACAATGTTTTGAAAATACCTCAAACATATCTTTCTGTACAATTTCTTTGGCCAACACGCACCAATACCAATATATCTGCAATAAGGTAATATTGGCAGTTATATCGGCCCAGGAATTTATCTGTATTTATACGTACTATACCAGTGCATTTTCCAGTGCATTCAGGACATCAGAGCTGGTACCATCCTGTTCTTGTACGCCACACTTTTGCCTCTGATCTGTATTGAAACTCCATCCAGGCCTCGGTAGGGACCCTGCTCCTCTCCCTCCACACCTTACATTAGTTACCTCTCCTGGAAGTGTGTGTGTGTGTGTGTGTGTGTGTGTGTGTGTGTGTGTGTGTGTGTGTGTGTGTGTGTGAGAGAGAGAGTGTGTATCTGTGCTTGGGGTGGCAGTGCTCCCCAGTGTAGTGTTGGCCCCAGGCAGCACAAGGTAACATCAAACGATTCTTCTCTTTATGACTTATTTATTTATTATACCGACTGTGTGTGTGTGTGTGTGTGTGTGTGTGTGTGTGTGTAGGAAAGAGAAAAAGAGAGAGTGTGAGTTCGTACTCACCAGCTTGTGTGCATTTGTCATCTGTGCCAGTTTGTTTTTAGTCTGTCCTGAGACGCCGCCACCGGGTTGCAGAAGTGTCCTCCCTGGTGGCGAGCAAAGGGAGCCGAGGAAGAATGGGGGGGTCCCTGTAACTCTAACTTTGGGACCCCCACGGTCCCTGTGCTCCAGCCTCCTCTGTGTTCAAAGGATATGGGAACCTCCCATCATCTACCGTATGTACCGTCCCAGAGCAGGCAGATACTTAGGAACACATAAAACTGAGGAAGAGAGATGTTTATTGGCACTGTCACCTTGAATGAGTATGATTTCCAAGACTGGCTTCATGCCACACACCCTGGGAATGCTTCACATATGAAACCCTACCTTGGTGAAGTTGAACATACAAAAGTCACCGAACAAAGGCAACTGTGATAAGGGAAATCCTCCAAGGCTGGCGGAAATGGCACCAGCATCCAAAGCAATCATGCATACCCCCTCAATGTCCTTTTGTTGCTGTAATTTAACATTCAAAATAGAGTATGCAATTTATATTTACTGCCAAAACTGAAAACGTAATATCAAAGCAAAGTAGAAGAAAAAGAAAAATCAGTCACTATGAAGAGTTGCATGATGCATTACTTATCAAACTTGAACATCTTCTTTAGTTTACTCAGCCTTCCTTGTGTAGCAGACTTGTATTTGCAATTCTTTGATTAGTTATCGACCAGGCACTTTCTCTGGTTGTGTATATGGGCTGCTTGACAGCTCAGAAAGGCTTGAGACAATCAGGGCTCCTACCTACTTTACCTGTGATGAATCGCGTTACCGCTGGACCAAGTGCCGGCCGAGCCCCTTTCTGAAAAATCGGCCAGCTAAAACGGGCGGACGGGAAGCCGTATGGAAGAGCACTTCGTCCCGACACGTCCCCCACCCCTTCCCTCTCTCCAAATGAATATCCAGCCCCGTCCTCCATAAAGTACATTAGGCACGGAGAGTCATTAGTACAAATGGGCTCAAGGTACTTCTGCAAGGAGGCTGTGTGTATGTCTGTGTGTGTAATGGGGATGTAGAAGGGGAGGGGGACCAAGCTTATGTTTCTCCTGCCCGTTGTGTTGTTTGGCGTGCCCACCTAATCCTCTTTACACACACATACACCACTTTACACACACACACACACACACACACACACACACACACACACTCTCAATCTGCACCTATCCCTCACCACCCCCACTCCTTCTCCTCTGCACACCCCCCCCCCATTCCTGTGGAGAAGACAGGGTGCCCCCCTGCCCCTTGTTCTCTCCTACTGTGATGGGGAAGTGCATCCTCATTTAATAATGTATCACAGAGAGAGAGAGAGAGCTCTGACCCAGACGAATGCAGCCTCTCCATTATTTAGCATTTACAGACACCTTCCAGCTTATTTCTGATTCAATATTTAATATAGCAGTAGGAGAGGGAGGCCATTCTCTAATACTCACACCCACTTGATTTTTCACTGTTAGTTTGTATGTTGGCCTAATGAATAAAGAAGCATATGCATATACATATTTGTAGACACACATGGGCCTTGGAAAAGGTGAAAAATGGAACGTGTGTTGGAGGGGTGATATGTAGATGCACATATGCAGACAGGAAGTGAAATAGCTCATCAACATACAGGAATATGCTGCTGGTCCCTGTCGTGACCTCCTCCTCTCTTTTGTTCTGCTGGGGTGCGTGTGAACGAACAGACAAGAGAGGTGTTCATGTGAATGGGTTGATGTGTGGGAGGTTGTCTGTATGTGGGTGGGGGGTAGCTGTAGCCGTAGTTGTACGCCTCAGTGGGGGATACTTGGCACGGATGGACAGACAGTCTAGAAAAGCACGAGTTCTGGTTTGTCAACATGGCCCCTCATACCCACCACCCCTCTCCCTTTTGTCTGTCACAGAAATATGTCAACACCTCAGGGTCAAAGATTAGACTCGTCCCTCCAAACAAAGAGAAAGCAATTGTTGGCCACTATCAGAATGTACCCCCCTGTACTGTTCTTACATGCTGGGGTTACTTTACCGTCTTTGATCTTGTTTAACTGTTTGACATGATTGGAAGATGTACTGTAGGCCATGTCCACACCTTAAAACATTTGTTTACAGTGCAGTTGAGAGTGCACCATGAAATCAAGATTTGTTCTGCTTGCATGACATGAGCCTCATATAAGATAGTTATCTTTTTTTCCACAATATATTGACTTCAATTTAAATGGAATTTGATTTAGTTTACATCCTCTATTCTCTATCTAGCCTTAGGAAATGGGGGGTTTTCAGTAGCCATTCAACATTGAAATGCTAAATTTACATTGAAGGTAAAGTATTAAAACCATGACACATTTGCAACACTGGACATTTACATAGCAGAATCACAGGTAGAACCTTTGGAATACAACAGAGTTATAACTAACTTAATTCACCTACATGACCTCCTTTCAAATTTATTTTCATTATTTAGTATACTGTTATCAAGAGTGTAAGTTTATTTCATTTTTATGATAGTATGATCAAAGCAATGACAGTTGTGCTTTTTACACCCATACATCTATGTATATGAGTGTGCATGTTTAAGTGTATGCTCACATACAGTATATCTGTGCTTTAATCACAGTCGGGTGTGACACACTGAGCAGCAGTTGGCTTAAGACCAATGGCTTTTAACCTGGCAGATATGTCATGCTCGTGTATCATTAGTTGCGGCCGAAGTAAGGGAAGGACATGTAGAAAGAACGCAGACTCTTTATATGCAAATTATGGCCCTGGCTTGTCAGGGCTCACCTCTGTCCCTGTGACAACAGAAGGAGCAAGGAAACAGAGAGAATGATACAGGAAGAGAGATGTGAAGAAAGAGGTAGAGAGAGGGAGGCTAGTTTTCTGGTTTGCCAGTGGACTTCCTTTGGGAAAACCACTCGCCAGTGTAAATAATGCTCAGGTACCATCCATGAGGAAGCTTGATACAAATGATGCTCAGTCTCACTGCGTGTGCACCTTTCTGTTTCATAATAAATAACTTAGTCAGTCAGTCAGACCCTCCATCTCTCCTTCCTGTACATTTCTGTCTTGACGTTGTTCTTGTCTCTTATGTTTTCGTTTCACCTTACCTTTACATCCCTGCCTAACTTACACAACATTGCGTAACTTTTCTTCTCATTTGTGAGATGGCAAACTGCTGCTCTTACAGTATAGAGCTATTTCACTTTGTGAGTAAGCTCCTTGGGCAGTGTCGTTTTTCAGGTTGTGTTAAAATCACTTTGTCAGGGGGGATATAAATTACCTCGATAAACACTGTCTGACCACCTCGACTCATACAGCTCCCTAGGTTCCCGTTTCGAGAAGGAGATATAATATGACTTCATGGCACAGTTTCTTTTCAACTTGGTATGTGTTATTTTTCTCTTTCTGTCAGAAGAATTCCCCCCAGTACAGAAGATAGTACTGCTTCATAAATTGACAACGCTGATGGCTGTCACCAGAGACAAACAAAAACAACAAAGAGGAATAAAAAATAAAAAAAAACTCCATTAAGAAATTAAGCCAGTCTACAGCATTGCACAGCCACTCTTTGTTTGTATGTGTGTGCATCTTTGTGTTTGCTGGGAATTTATGACTTTAGTGTGTTAGTGCTTGGCTTTTCCACTGCTCCCAACAACACTGTTGCCGGTGGAGTCAAAGCTGTTAGTGTGGACCCACTAATTATTTAATGCACTCCCTCATTTGTTTACATTGTTTCCATGTTGAACGGTTGCAAGCTGTACAGTAACCCTGAGGAGGTTTCAGTGCTATTTGCCCACTTCTTCTTATCTGTCCTACAGACAGACACAAACTGATGGGCAAATTCACAAAGAATGGATTGTGGCCACTGATACAGTAGCACCGTGAACTGCGCATCACTTGCAACCGTTATCTGCCCTGTCTCAAAGTCCGATTTACAAAAGATATCGTGTGATATCACAGATGTTACCTAATTTAAATATGTGCAAATAGCACAGGAGCACAGAGACGCTATTTGCTTGGCAGCGCAGGTAGGGGTGCTTTGAGAATTACACCGTTCCTTTTTGTCTTATTTGTGCAGGTTTAGGGGCCACAAAAGCTGCGCAATCCTTTTGTGAATTTGCCTGTGAGTGTTCTATTGCTTAAATCTCAGTAAATGAATTAAAACAAATGCTTTGGTTTATGTAGAATACGTTTTTTATCCCGTGAAAGACATCCCATCTGGAAGGCTAGTCAAGTCATTTATTTTCACTAAATTAAATGTAAGATTTGCAGTACAGAAGGCAGAAATGAACCAAAAAACAAAGACATCTGGTGCTGAAAATACTGTGTTTCAGAAACCAACGCACCCATTCTCATTTACAATAACGGCCTTGGTTGTGTTGGTATTGGTGTCGAGTGCACACACAGCTGCCAAACTCTAATTCAGTAGTAGTTGCAGAAGGTTAATCAAGAACAGTTGAGCTTAGGTGAGAGAGGAGCCTCACTCATTCAGTATTGCCTCAAAAAATGTCCACCACAATTTAGAGAATTCAGTGACCTCCCTCATGTGTGTGCTTGACCAAATTTTCTTAAACTGTTTCACCTCACTATGTTGCCCATTTTCTATTTTTATGTTCAGTCCTCCCTCTGCCTCACTCTATGCGTCCTCCACACTACATTTGTCCTAAAAGCACAGGACACACACACACACGAGCACAGAGAAAGGAAATCCATCCTAATTCAAAAAGAAGCGGATGAAACTGACACGACTGCCGACAGAATTGTGGATCTGACACAGAAAATGGAAGCGCACAGCCACCCCTCTACCTCTCTCTCTCTCTCTTTTACCTCTCCTTCTGTCAGTGCCCACCACCACCGCCATTTCTTTTTTTCCCATGGAATCCATTTCACATAATTAAAGACACTCAAATGAAATGGACCCTCAGGAAAAGTGGCTTTCAGCAAGGAGGAGGTTGTGGAGGAGGTGGATGAGAGGCAGAGAGCTGGGAGTGGGGTATTGGTTCTTCAAGGAGCACCCCTACTCGTTACCTCCCTCCCTCCCTCCTCCCCCTTCTCGATGGACGCCCACCCTGAAGGGAGGCAGAGTGGCTCTGGCCCCAGTACGGATCAATATCATCTCCGTTATTAATATCAAAAGCGCATTACTTTGTTTTGCGTCTGGCAGTGGGCCAAGGCAGCTCGAGGGCCCTATCCCGACCGACGGCCGTTTCCTTCCTTCCTCTCCACCCCACCCTCGCTGGCCATTTACCGGGACCATAATTTACTTTGGTGAGTTTTTAGGGTATTGTTTTGTCAGGGCCAATCAGGGCTGAGTAACAAATGATCCTAGTGGAGTGGTGGTGGCCTGGCCGCGGCCACCCCTCCTTCCCGCTCCGTAAGTGACACACGTGGCCAAATTCATTTTTGAAAGTTTCGCATCAATTGCTTTCGTCCTTGACTACCGGAAGAACGGGAAAAGGCAGGATGGGTGAAGAAGAAATAAAGGAGGGGATGCGCCTGTGAGGACAAGCGGGTGCCAGATTTGAACTGGACAGAGTGTGCCATTCGCTCCCTCACCCTGCCCCTCCCGACTCTCTCACCAGGGATGAGGTAACAACACAAACAAGCATCCCTGCAGTCAGAATTAGACATGACGGCATCTCTAATTGGCCCATTGAATTAAAGGGGCCATGGTGGAACTCCCAGCGAGAGACAAAAAATATTGACCACTTAAAGGAAGAGAGGGAGAATTGATTTTCAAAACGACAGTGAGCGTTTACCTCATACCGCGGAGCTCACTCACTCTGCAGAGCACACTGTAAGGCTTGATAGCTCAGCCACTGATTTTGTGGTGCATATCTTACAATACAATACAATACAATTAAGGTCTCTTTATTTTTCCATGCCAATAACCTATTATAATAGTATACATAGTTTACACTTTGATGCACTTTGCCAATTGATCTGGATAAAACAATCTTCAACAGCTTCAACAACTTTTTTATGCGACTAATGTTTGAGAGGAGTGTGGAATCACCACACATCCTAGTCTTAAATTCATGTTGCTTTTTATGCTAACAAACAGAAAAACTGAATTTAATTTAATAATTGAATTTTCACACTATTGCAACACTACATGTCATGTCTCCTTATTTGACATCCAGAAACCGACCACACTTGTTTTGGAGATTGCTGTCACAGTGGTCTGTAGACTAAGCTGCAATGCACTTCCCATTCATCCACAGAGAAAGGAGAGTGGGACTGAAAGAGAGAATGTGTTTTTTTTTGTGTGAGGACAGCCATATAAAATACATACTACCATCTCTTGCATCCTCTGTCTCTCTCACGTGTAGGAGTGCCACTAATGAATGCTCATGAGTCTTCTTTGTCTTCTGTCCTGGTGTTCATCACATTTGTGGGACATATGAAATGCCCAGATGCCCCCTCCTATTGCTCAACTTCCACACTCAGACACACACAAATGCAACACAAAGGGTTGATAAGAGGTCTTAGCCTGACAATAACGTATGAATATTTCACTGATGATGAAATATTAATTTGAGCCTGTTTGCTTTTTGTCTTTCTTTGGACTGCTCTTATCACTTTTCCATATCACTCGTCTGTGTATAATAATCAGTTTTATCTTAACTGTCATGTCAAGATCATTATGTTTTTGAGAGGTTGCGAGTGAGAAAATCAGGGATAAAGTACAAAGTAAAGATGTGTGCATCAGTGTTTGCACTTTCACAAGTATCTATGCAAATTCAAAATGAAAGAGGAAGACTTTAGGGATATACTTAATTGGTGTGTCTGTACCTATTTATATCTACCAAATTTAATTGTTTGTTGAATGTGTTTGTACATGCATTTGTGTGCATATACAGAGGGTTATGTGTTCATTTCTGAAAGTCTACTTTAGTGAATATGTGTGAGAGTTGGTGATGGTGGGCCATTGTCTAGCATCTGCTGAATAGTGACATCTCTTGCCAACCATTTGGCCTCTGACAGTACACGCTCACAGCTTGCTTCTCGCTCCATATTGATGTCGCGCACCAGGAGGTTGCTTCAGGGTGCCATTGTAGAGGGCGCTAATTTATGCTTCTTTCAGGGCGCACAACACCAGGCACTGCAAACATCGCAGCATGGGTAAACAATCAGGTGCACTTCCTCTCTCTTTCTAACCAAAGTGCAAACGAGAATCAATGGAATTAAAGAGAGATGTGAGCCCTGCTGAAAAGAAAAACAAGCCACCTAGGTCGAGGTGAGATGGCTGCAGGCTATCCAACGTCACAGGGTAGATGTTGGAGAGGGGTGGATGTCAGAGCTAACACAACAAAAACGTAAAAAAAGTAAAAAAAAAAAAAAATAATAATTTTTCTCTGCTTACCTCCGGCAGAACAACGGTACTGAGATGGGCCCATCGGGGATCCAGAAATACTTTGAAGTGATATGAAGACATTTGTTTTAGTGACAGTTTGTTTGCAGTGAGACATTCACCATCCCTGATTAGGATGTGAGCTGAAACTGAACAATTACGTTTGACAGTTCTTAAAAAAACTAAACAAATATAAACACTGCAGAGTATTTTTTCTTTAATTGTAAAAATATACAGAAAGCATATGCTCCTGTTTGTAGGAATGCAAAATGTTTCTGGTAAAGTCTGGTAGTGAGGTGAGAGCGGCAGGTGGAGCAGACGGCAGGTGGTTGCTGCCATGCCACGTTCTACTGTTTGACATGAGAGTAACGTGTCAATCAATGGCTTCCTCCCAGCTTCTCCTATGGGGCCTTGTGCTATTGATTTCAGAGTGTGTTAGAGTGCCAGGGGGTCTTTACAACCACGCATAAGATTCACAGCACTGAAAAAGATCTTCCGAAACATACACTCTAAGCTCTTTTCCACCTAAGTACATGAATGGATTCATGGTGTAGTTACTGACTATTAAACAAAGAAACACTACATTTAAAGATGTTTATAGAGCTTAAACTTCTTGCAAATGTGTCCGTCAGAAAGGATGCCCAATGACATGCCAGGAATTTAATTGATCCCATGCTTTTTTTTGGCATACTACTTTGTGTTAATTACTTGCTTATCAGCTCGAGTCTATTATTTAATTTATGTGTGCCCCTTTGAGTGAGTGTAGGGCTCTAAAACAATCTTTAAATATGGCTGCACTTTCAAATAGTTCATAGGCCCACCGTTTCTCATTAACCATCTGAGGACAAATCATTAACAGCTCATTAAATCATATCTCCTTCCGTATCAGCGAGCCTTCTCTTCTGCCAAACAAATGGGCAAGGTAATAAATCCCATCATCAAACGACCTCAAATAGTAGATGCTGCGGCGTCTTTGTTATCAAGGAGAGACATTGATTAGAGGGAATAATAAGGGTCCTCATGCCTTTCATTTTTGTACAGCCTGTTGAAATTAGGACACAAAGATACAATAGAGACAAGCGTCTTGTGCAAATGACGTGAAAGTTGTCGTTCTCACTATAAAATTGTACAGTATCTGCTCTAGTTTCATCTCTTCCTCTGCCTCTCTTCTGGCACTACAGATAGCAAAGACACAAGACTGTTATTTTAAAGAAGTGGCTTGAAAAAGAGATCAAGGGGCAATTGTTGTGGTGGCTTTAATAATTCAAGATTTAATTGCAACCTCTTCATGTTTCACCAAGTGGTAGAAAATGACAGTGTATTTATTGTCTCTGTGATTCAAGTAGTGCTCTCTCCTTTCAAGGTGTTACTTCCGTGGCCAAGACTCTTTGATTGTCTACAAAGGCTTTGCCAACAATCACTTGGCATAGGATGTACAATATGCATATGATATTTCTGTTTGAACCAATCATTTGTCACAAAGTGTTGTTTGAATGCATAATGAGCCTACTGTGGATACTGTAATCACAGTACTTGTCTGCTTGCCAGCCACGGTTATCTGAAGCTAACAAGAATTAGAGCAATGAAGCAAAGTGAGGTCACCCATATTGTTATGCAGTGGCCAGGCTTCTTCTCTTTTACTTTCATCTCTCTGAGTCTCTTTAACTTTCCATCCTTTTTTCTCTCCTCTACTTCTCTTTCTACTACCACTAGCACCTCCCTCCACCCTCCCTGTCTCTGTGCACAGTGGGGGGAAGATGCATGCCGGTGCCCAGGTGGAGAGGGGGAGAAATCAATAGTGAGGGTGTTTGAAGTTTTCTGAAAGACTTCCCAGGGAAGATGCTCTTGTCAGGGTGATAGATAAAGCTCGCTCCTCAGTCAGCCCCGGCATGAGGCGGCCAGAGGAGAGGAGAGCGCCTCACCTTTTTAAGTGGAGCCCTAATAATAAAACAGCATGAATAAAACATACTGGCTGAACCACGCGCTGCATTAGCGCTGCCGCCCCGTTATAAATGATACCGATGGCCCTGACGCCATTTGGGTAAAAGCCCGCAGCACTGCTTTAAAAGAGGGCGGTGCACAGGGAAAGAGAGATAGATTGATATGAGTGTTTTGCACTTATTTATTTATATTTTATGGGGCTTAAGGAAGAATGAGAGAGAGAGTTTGTAAGTTTTAGTGTTGCAGGGTGACTTACTGTTACTTTATTGCTTGTGGAGAGTTGGTGTGATCAGCAGTGTAAGGTCATTATCTTTGCCTGCTATTTTTCCTTACAAGTGACCTAAAAAAGAATCATCAGAAAGCACAGTTCAAGGTATGCAACAATTAGAGCAAGAACTGTGACAAAAATAGGGTTTTTTACCCAGCTCTGGGTTTCTACTCCTGTCCATATTGCTGTTGCTGTGTCTCAACAGTTACATCAGATGCCCTCAAGCTCTTCTATCATAAACTTCTACTTTTTTAACAGAGCACTTGCTCTCACACCTTGTTTATCCTGTAGGTTGTGTCATGTCAAGGCAAGTGCAGGTAACTCTTTCTAGTGTCACAAGAGAAAACTCTGTTTACTGCAAAAAGTGATAACTCAATGTTCAGCAAATACAGCAACTGTCAGCCTCCTCTTTGCAACAATGCCAAAACCATGGCAAACTGCAAAAACAACATGGCAAGGTTGTACAAATCCATCATTCATTTGCAGCACACAAACCGTAGCTTTGAGCGTAGTCTCCCAGCCAGAAGGCTATGGGAGCAACAGAGGGACATAAATCTCCCAGCAATGCTGCCCTGACCTCGTTTGTCTGGCCCTGACCCATTCTTATTCTGGGCTTGTGGTTGAAGGGTGGGCTACAGCCACAGGGTCCTGGACCAGGGAAAGCTCCTTGAGCCCAAGGGTAAGCAGGGTCAATTGGCTGTCGCAGTGGTCAGCAGCTCTCAATAACCCCACTGGCCCAGAGTTCAAACCCTTGACCTCAGCTGCGGCCTGGCGCTTCAGAGAGATGCAGAAAGAGAGGTCAAGCCTTCTCCACCTCTGCTTCCTCTGGCCACACAGGTGTCAGAGGCCCCAGTCCTGGCTAAAGGTCAGAGGTCTCAGTGTTATAGGGGGCCAAGATGGGCTGCTCCGAGAGCTGCACGAGGCAGTATTGATGCAGAGGTAGCAGGTGCTGGAGCTGTAGGTGTATTTCACTGGTTTCTAGGGGTGGAAAAAAAATAGATTCAAGAATGTATAGTGATTTTTTTTGCAACAATTGTTAATTTAATTTTTTTATTAGATAGTGCAGATAGAGAGAAAAGTGGGGAGAGAGTGAGGGAATGACACGGCCTACATGGGGCGCACACTCTACCAGGTGAGCTAGAGGTCGCCCCATTTATTTATTTCTTTTACCAATGATTCACCTAAATATTTTCGGTTTATACGGTCCCACAGACGGTGACTACATCATGTCCGTTTTCAGCAAAACAGACAAAAAGAAGAAAATGCAGAAAATCCATGTAAAGTATTTCTTTACAAATTAAATGAATGTCAGACTGACTGACTGATGTGCATTCTTTTTTAAAAAACAATTTTTGCCCAAAACAAACAATATGTTTTGGGCATTTATTTTTATAGGACAGCTGAAGACATGAAAGGGGGAATGACATGCAGCAAAGGGCCGCAGGTCGAAGTTGAAGCAGCGGCCGCTGTGTCGAGGAGTGAACCTCCATATATGGGCGCACGCTCTACCAGGTGAGCTACCCAGGCGCCCAGAAAACAACAAACAAAAATAAACTTTTAAAAAATGTCTCATGATATATTGTCTCTAGAAGTGTATTATTCAACTTTTGTTTTTGTTAAAGAAGGAAAAGAAAATCACAACACTCAATACTATCGAATCGCAATTCTTCCAGAATCGCAATAAATGAAAATCTCAATACAAATCGAATCGGCACCCATGTATCGTGAAAGTATCGAATCGGGACAAAAGCATATCCTCCCAGTCCCACTGGCTTCACTGATCAGCTGAATAGTTTCGCATTGCTAGTTGAATCCTACAGTAATTGGCACCAAGCCACAGGGTCTTGTTTCTATGGCTTGTGTGCCTAACATTGTGAATAAAGTTCTGTTAAACCCAGATTATGTCTGTGGAGAAAACCTGCTCTTTAGTCAGTATTAAAGTCATAAATTAAAGTAAACATCCATGCTGTTTTTATTGAGATACTGGTTTCTGAATGTAACCTGCCTTCAGTCTCGGGGTGAGCTGTTCAAAATCTGCAGGGTTTTCTACGTCACTACCCGAAACGAGGGGGCTAACCGCTAGCATGCTAGCTAGCCCCCTTGTTCTCAATGACAAAACACTGCTACAACACACACAAGTTCACCATAATCTACAAAAGATCAAAAGAACTACTTACATGTCCCTCTTCTGTAGGTATTCCACGCAAAGTTGGAAGTGCGCCCTCATTTAGAAGAAGTTTCCCAGCTAAACCTGGCTTGTACTGACTGCAGTTAGAGAGACAGCTAGCTAGCAATTGTGAGCCTTACGTAGCTACTGTGCATGTGCGAATCCCAACAAAGATGGTACAGAAGTAGGATGTCTCACTCTGTAGGTAAAATAGAGACCTGAACACAGGGTGAAAAGAGGAGCTGAGGCAATGTGCAGTACAACAAAAATATGGTGTTTTTTGATAATTAAACCATGTAAACCTATTCTGGTACGACCTCAAAATACAATTATGAACCTGAAAATGAGCATAATATGGCCACTTTAAAGACTTCAAATCCCTCCATGCTAATTGCTCCTCAGTTCCTTGCATACATAACTATAACAACTTAAATTTAAAAATGCAGATTTAAGTGGTGATTGACATTGAGGGGACTTTGCTGTCTATCAGCCGTAGTTTTAGTGTTTGCCTAGAGAACAAACAGGAACAATGTTAAAGGAATGCTTGAGGAACATTGTGAAGGACATTGAGGAATGTTGAAACAGACAAATCAAAAAAAGAATGTTTGGAGAATGTTTGGGGAACATGTTGAGAGAGCAGAAAGAGCGCAGCTGGAGTGTTGAGAGTTTGTTGCATGCTGAGGGAAGATATGCGCCTAAATCTGACAGCACCCCACTGAGACAATCACAGAACTGGGAGTCTCCTTATTTGTTTAGCAGCCAGCAGATAAATAACAACATTCTGCTCTGAACTAAAACACTCTCCCTCTGTCTCTTGGTCTCTTTCCTGCTCAGATCTCCCTTTCCCCCACCACCTCCATCGCTCGCTTTGTCTCTTTCTGCGCCTTGACAGTTATTTGTATCTTTGTTGCTCTCTATGTCTACCTGTCTGCCACTACTCACACAGCCAAAGGCTAGCTGTTTCTTTTCTCCTCTATGAATTGTAATATCTCCTCCTCACCCGGTTTCGCTACCTTTCTGACTCACTAGTGTCGTATAGAAACCAGATATCTGCAAAATTGGTGTTTATCAGGAATTAGAAAAGAAAAACTGAATATTTAAATAACCATGCTAGTTGCAATTCAAAGATTTCAAATAAAAACAGAATTTCAGTCACATGCTTATTTTTTTTTAGCATCAGCCAAAAAAAGTACTATATTTGTTTATATGCCCTTCTCTTCCTCTTTTATGCTAGTGACAGATTTTAAAACCGTGATACCTAAAGTGTGATACCTATCAAATTGCCCCCAGTTGTATCTTGATTACCTGGCTATAAAAGAACTAAGTTTGATATTCCAGGGCTCTAGAGTGCGACCAAAATTTGTAAGGGTACGACTTAGATTTTTCCTAGGTCGCACCGGTGCACCTAACGTCCTTGCATCCGCTGCCTCTCCACGAACGAAGCCCTGTCGTTTATATCGATATGGTTTAATGTTGCGTTACATGACCCATTCCTTCTGTAAAGCCGTGCCTGTGTTTGGATCTCTCCTCCGCGCAGCCCCGCCCCCATTCACGCACACACGGCTCACCTGCAACATGGAGAGACACAGCACCGCCGGTCCACATGCTGACATTTGTCTACAGTTTTAATTGTTATTAACACAGCTGTATATTGTTAAGTATGAGAGGGAAACCTGTATTGGTACCAGTGTTTCCGCTGGTAACTCTCTGTTATTGCGGCCGCCACGGCGAAAAACACATTAGAAGTTATTAAATGCAACTAACTTCAGTTCGTTGAGTAGGCTAATAGCGTGTGAGACGGAGCCTGCTGGACCTGGGCGAGAGATGTGACCCGCCAGAATATCATAGTTCATAAAAATGCAGCGCAGTGACGATACAGACATTTCATAGCCTACACAAGACCCGCCAAAGTGCATTCGACCCGTGCTGGACCCATTCATAATGAGTCAGCCGTCACTCTGTGAGTAACATACGCTTCAGTCCATCGCACTCCCCCCTCTCTCCCTCTGTCTCCCTATGTCTTTCTGTCTGTCTGTTTTTTTGTTTGTTTTTTAAGATTTCGGCCTTTATTTTGATAGGACAGCTGAATACATGAAAGGGGAGAGAGAGAGGGTGGAATGACATGCAGCAAAGGGACGCAGGTCGGAGTAGAACCCGGGCGTCATCTCTCTCTTTTAATCAGTCTGTTATTTTTTTTATTTTTTCATTTTTTATATATATCCTAGGCTATTTATTTCAGATAACTTTCATTTACATGTGTTGCAGCTGTATATTTTCAAACTGGTAAAGGAAACCATGTCTTTGCATTTTATTTGAATCACAATCTGTTTTAATAAAAGAGCTTGTGAAAAGTAGCTTTGACTTAAAACTGAACATTTAGCCCACTTTGTAAAAAAAATACTGCGCTATATATTGTGTATCGCCATTCAGCGTTAACGGCGCAAGGAAAAATTTGGGTGCACCTAAATAAAAACGTTAGGCGCACCAGTGCATCCAAGGCAAAAAGTTAGTCTGGAGCCCTGTATTCAGTTTAGTCAAAAATTGATTTATAAAGATGTATTGTTCCTGTACTTAAAGGATTATTCTGGCCAGAGAGGATGATAAGCCTGTCTCCCAATGTGTCCCGTTTGCCTTCTAAAGATTCATGTGCCTTTTACTTGCTATTATCAGATCAATAGTTATTGATATGACTTAATCTACACATCTTTTTCTAGGCTTTAACAAAACATGTGGTCCACAGTGGTTAAAGTGCACATTTAAAAAAATAATAATTGATTCAAAAAAAAGTGATAACATGACTTGCTGAGCACGTTTTAACCTTCTGCTAAGTCCCACATTAGACGTCACTTCTCATCTCTTGCCAAATATAGTTTGACCTTACATTTCTCAACTGCTGTTGCAAGATATGGATACATAAAGTACAAAAGACTCAATAATACCAGGAAATACAGGTTATTTGAGTGGTTGACGGCTAACAAAGTCATACCAGGTACATGTATTAAAACAGTCACCACAAATACCAAGCATGAGATCATCAACAGCACCGCATTGATCGGCATTAAAGCCTTCACTCCAGAGAAGCCGGTGTGCTCAGTCGCGGAAATTTATGGACACATTAGAGCCCCTCCTATAGACCACGGGATGCATCATGGTGAAAAGTGTGACAATAAAGTGTTAGTGTGTTGCTTTCCATTTCTTTACAAGGCCAGAGATGTGAGCTATGGACCCTTAATTGTTGCTTGGTAATTGACAATGGACAGGTCTTTTATCTTAAGCTTGATGACTTTGTTGAAAGGTAATGTTGCTTGTTTATGCCAGGCCGTAAGATGGTAATGCTGTTCAGAAGGTACGCTGTTGGAAAATCTTTAGGTGTAGAATTTTTTTTATTTATGTATGGCCATATGTTATTTAAACAGACATCTTCTGTTGTAAACGTTCACCAATTTTATTTGGTTTGTCTGAAGCTATTGTGTTGAGCTGCACTGTGCCTGCCTAGTGTTTTCACAATGCTATTTATTGCACATTGCCACTTGTAATACCGGTTCTGTGTGAATGAGAGCTTGACAGGGGATACCTTGGCTCTATTGCTCCAGGTTCTGTAATTAAATTTACAGATGAAATATTGGAAAGCTAGTCGGTGTAGAGGCCAAAACCTAGAGAGCTCGGACAGAAAGTGCTGAGCAGCACATTTGCCAGTTTCTTCCCTCACACAGGCTTAATATTACTGGCCCCCGACAGATGGAGCCCAGCTAAAATAGCAATGGGTGCAAGGGTGGCAGGGGCCAGGCAATGAAGGTCTGTGAAAATTTATGAAGTTATTGATTGACTCGTTTGGCTATCACTAACCTTCGCCCGTCACATAAGGAAAGGGGAGAAAGATCATAAAGAATTTTTTGAATGGGTCTTTTTCCTATTCTACCAACTATACCAAATATTAATCTCCTAATTTTAAATTTTTAATCCGGACAGAGCGGGAAAATAAATGCCCCTGTCCGGCAGGCCATGGTAAATAATTAAAATAGAAAATTGATTGTTTGCACCAGAGCCGGGATTTATGGGATAGGGGCTCCACCGCACCCCCGGGGGACCCACTCCCACGTCTGCGCTCACCGGCCTCGTTCCTGTGTGCTAAGCATTTTTTCACATTATTCTCCACCTAATATGCTAAGGAGAGTGGGTAGGGGGGATGGAAAAGAAGGAGGGAGGGAGAGGAGCAGTAGAGGTGTGCTTCGTTAGATGAGTACTATGGCATTTTATTTTTTTTCTAAGAAATCAATGGATTGGAACCTTTCCCCCGTCTTCCTCATGGCACTAATATTTATTTAAATGCCCTGTCAATAGATATAACAAGGTTAGTTTTATAATGGTTTACCTGGGGAATTCGATTCAAGGGAAGTTATATTTGTTATGCCCGATTAAAAACAAGGCAATCGATGTAGTTGAAACTTCTACATTACTACCTCCCCCTTCTTCTTCTCTGCGCCCCCCCCCCCCACCATTTCTCCTAACTACCTCCCGTCTTTGGCAACAAGCACTATGTAATGCACTTCTAAACACAAAGACACACCTCCTGCCTGCATGGTTACAAACGGAGGAAATGTCCTCGCCTCCCAACTATGGTGGCCTGCCATGTCAGGCTCACCTGACTAATGAACACTGGGAAAACAAATAATGGTCCTCCGGTTAAATTAATGAGAGAGGAAATGTGCCTCGCCTAACATTCTTTTTTTTCTTTTTTTTTTTTATAATGCTGACCGGCTTTACAACATGTATGTGGGTGTTCTCCATAATGATAATTCACTTCATGTAGCCTCGCACATCAAGATGAATCTATCCAGTCACCTGTGGCTCACGGTTTCACTGGTGTATTTTTCCAACATGGCAACACGCAAAGAAGAAATACATTTTAGCACATAGGCTGCACCGTGTCCATTTCTTCATAGTCTAAATTAAAGCCAAAGCCAAATATTATTTGCTCATAGTTCTCTATGCTTTTTTTTTTTTTTAACCTATGGCTGTTTAATTATAGCTTTTAAATTAGCTTTAAAATCTTATATACAGCCCTGGTTCTGTTTAATTGGTAGTGTTATTATTGGTCTCCTTTTTTTTAAGATTCAGAGTTGAGTACTTGAATTCTATTGTCCTTCAATTGTGCCACCTTACAGTGTTGCTCTCCAAGCCCTGTGCTGGCAAAAATTCTAATTTGTTTCGTCTCTCTCGTTGCTGGCAGTGAACAGAGAGATAACCTCCATGGTTCTATCTTAATAATTAAAACACAGTGGTATGAAGTAGAGCGCTGCTCCTTTATTTATGAGAGAAGCATACACAGTGAAGTGATTGTGTTGAAACCAGGCAAGTCCTTGATCCCTGACATAAGGGTTTGTATTTTCAGGGCATATTTGAATATCAATGCAGAGACATGATCACCCCACTAGCACAGCCCGACCACACATACCCTCACCATCACTCCCACCCCACGCGCACACACAGCACCGGCAGGCCTTTTAGAGGGGAATGATCAAACACTCATCAGTCATCTGTCAAATGTGCACACCTATGTGTATGCATGTACATATTCTCACATTTTTAACATATATGCAGGCCTCAATATACAGACCCACATGCAGTTAAAGGGCTGGTTCACCCATACTTACTAAAAATCTTTGATGCTGTGTGTTGTGTATTATCTATCTATAGTATCTATAGGGATATTCTTAATAGTTATTTTTTATGTAATTTTTTTAAATTCTGTGATAACCATGAACAAAATTCTGCTAATTTTCAATGTGATAAGGTGGAGACCGACATCTCAGAGATGCATATCTCAAAACCTGAACAAATAAAACCAAAACTATCTGCATGACTGAGAAAAATACTTTTTTTTTTCTTTTGTAATTTTGGTGTGCAGCACATTCACTAGTGATTGTCCACATTCATGACTTCAGAACACATGTGAGCCTGTAAGCCCTCTCTCTCCCCTACAACCATTTCCCCACCACCACCAGTAAAGACAGTGTTTGTCCGCTGTGGCTAACAGCCGCTAGCTCACTGGCAATGTAATCCGTCAATCCTGCTTTAATTCTCCCATGCATCAGCGCCATGTACATGTGCACTGACAAAACACAAAGACTAAGAGCTTCCTCCACCATTGCCATCATCACCACCACCGCCACCATAACAGGGAGCGCTGAAGAAATCAATTACTCCCAGGCTGGGCATGTCAGGCTTTGGGCGAGAGCCCATACATCCACTAGGGGAACTGTTTAAGAGCAAGAAGGAAAGGTATAAAGTGGGAGGAGAAAAGAGATGGAAGGACGTGGCCTTGCTGGGGTCCCCCATCCACTGCAGCTCAAAAGCCTAATCCCTCAATGCGACATCGGCCCATCTCCTCACATTACTGCGCCGATACACTTCTCAATCCTGCAGGCCCGCCAACTCATTAGATCCGCATTAGCTTCCCCTCCCTGAGCCCACTGCCAAATTGCTCGATCAGAAGCACAGGAGAAAACAATACCTATGCAGCAGCATGATGAATACACACACATGAACGAACGTGTTCACTGAAAACGCATACACACACACACACACGCACACGCACAAGTACATATACACAATATGGGATTATTGAGTATTGTGAATTTGGGCAGTCAGAGTTGCAGTGATTTCAGGATCCAAGTATGAAATAAAGTGAGAAGAAAAGTGTCAGTGTGTGTTTCTGTTGCACATGTATGTTTCTGTTTTTAATGTGGGAGTGATATGGTTATGTGTCAAAATATGGAGAGAGAAAACAGTCACCTCTGTCAACACACACCTGCCCAGTGCATGCACTCGCACACACAAACACACACAACGCATGCTCACCCTCCTCCCTCTCTCACTGCCACAACGCTCTTTGTGAAGACATTGATATCACAACATTATGTACAATTTCTGCTCAAGAAAAGTTGGTTGCTGACAATGAAAATATTGCAAATTCACTTCTAGGTTAGTTATTAAGGTCTAACTGATGAAACTTTTTGAAAACCAGTGCCAGTCCCGATCTAGTCGCCAATATCTGTTTTCCGACGTATGACCAAGTTGTTTTTGCACAAAGCAAACATGTAGTACATTAATACAAAACAAATATAATAATCAAATACTGCCACAATAATGACACTGACCTTCTGACTTTTCATTAAAAGTCTTGTCGACTGCACTATTCACCTACTACTTAATGTTGATCTTTTTCTTTTCCTACAGCTGAATGAATATATTCCTTTCTATTTTGAAATAAAGCAGTTTAGTGTTTTCCACTTCTCTTTGGGCTTGGACTGTACTGAGTTACCTTGTTTACATTGTTCATACATGTATGAATGTTACAAAGTGCTGCGATGAGCTCAAGTATTTTTTCTCTTTTTCCAGAAGTGTGATTCAGATGTCCCTGGATAGATTCAAATTGACTTAAGTGTTGCTCTGAACATTGTGTGGCCATATATAAGTGTGTGTGTGTGTGTGTGTGTGTGTAAACACACAGCAGGTTGCTTTGGCTGGGTTAAACTTTTTCTTCTTTTGCATTTTAATTCAATAGGCTTTGGCATTAGGCTCCTACACTTTATTTGTGCTTTTTCTTATACGACCACACGCTCAGTTCTATTCAAATTTGGGTAAGTTGAAATATTGCATAGTTGATAATAGCATATTGTTTAGCAAATTCTCAAACTGTCCTAGTAATAAAATAATATACATATTATTAGGCTGTATAATTAGGCTGTGTAACACTGTATTTATACAATGATGTGATAATAAGAAAAGATAAAATACAATGTCAAATGGAGCGTTACATGTTCTAACCTAAAATAATTAAGATCATAATTATACTTATACATTATTTCAGTGTTTCTGAATTGAGATAGTAATGTATGAGACAAAGAACATATACAGTATTTTTATTATTCAAAGAAAGGTGTTTCAGACATGACATTATAATATAATGTTATGACATTATTATGTTTGGCTTATGGTTTGAGCTCTTCTGCTTTCTTCTCTTTATTCCCCTTAATGTTTTATAATCTTGCCACATACATTGACTCTTAGCAGAGATAGGAAGCTTTCTCTCTCCTCATCGCAATGTAATGGGTGGAGAACCAGAAGGATGTATGGTGGAGAGGAAGATTCTTAGGGCCTGGTTGGGGTCTCAGGTCATTAAATATCTATGCTGAGGAGGAGCGCTCAACACTTCCAAACTTCCAGCTGCATCACACCGCATCATACCGGCTTCGAAACCACACCGTCGGCTTTCTTTCTCCTGCACTCCTCCCTGTTTAAAATCACCTTCCCCTCTTTGCCTTATTGTCTCACACACACACTGTTTACAACCTCTGGAGACTCACGCAGGCAGGAATGCACGCACACGCACACACACACACACACACACACACCTGCACAATCACAAAATCATACCTCAGCCAAAATCCTTACACGCTCCATCCAGAGTCTCTCTCTCTCTCTCTCTCTCTCTCTCTCTCTCTCTCTCTCTCTCTCTTTGCAGCCCCAACCTCTGAATTGACTCCCAAACACTGACTTTGCATCACTGCTAACGACTGGAGAAAGATACAGGGTGTGTTCTCACACACACACACACACACACACAGAAAAAAACCACACTACACATAACATGTTCTCCCATCTCAGGACCCCCTATGTTATTCTATTAATAGCTAAGACACACCACCATTAGCATGCATGGAACCCTCCCCTGCACTATTAATAGGACATGTCCAAATCACTGCTGTCGCATTAGCGGCTAACCGCTACAGCACGGGGAGTTTAAGTGTTGCTAACCGAGCGTGCCTGGTTTATTATGCCTTGTGTGAATCATAAAATACCCCTCTCTCTCTCTCTCTCTTTCTCTTTCTCTTTTTCTCCTCGTCGTCTCTCTGTTTCTTTAACTCTCTCTTTCTAACCCTCTCTATCCCTGCCACACTCTCACCTCTACATACATGGTTGAACTTGGCAGAGCACTTTGTTTGAGCATTGAGTAGCTTGCCTTGTATCGTGAATATTTAACTTTGTCAGTCGGGCTGCAGCTAACGTTGCTACAGAGGGGGGCAGATTAAAAGGCCGTGCCACTGATTAGCTGAGCTTGAGCTAATGTCAGTCAGATGTCTACCTCTCCGTCTCCCTGCTTGGTTTTCTTTTCCTCTTTTAAAGGTGCTACATGTACTGTAGCAGTTTTAAGTATTATTGTGAAATTAAAATTTCTCTCTCATATACGATCACATCCTGAATATCTTTGGACTTTGGACTGTTGGTCGGACAAGACATGTACTTTGTAAACATCACCTTGGGCTAATTATAATCTGCATTTTATACGATTTTCTGACATTTTATAGTTACTAAGATTAATTGATTAACCAAGAAAATAGTTGACAGATCAATCGATATAATAAAAAAGAATGTATACTCACTGCCTTAATTTCTAGAAATTCTCGAAATTTAGACGGTAACATTAACATAATTCAATGGCTTTTGGGAAGGTATGTACTATATCAACAGTCTACAACACTATTGTTTGAAAAATGATTTTGGTTTTTGGAAAAGCAAGACAAAAGAAGTCTTCCATGGACTTCCATTGTTTTTCTCAAAGGTGTCTAAATACACAATTCAAGAGAGAAAAACAATTTGAGCTTTTGCTGATTATTGTATTCAAAAGATGGAACATCCCTTTCTTCATGTAGACATACTTATATTGTTGCAAAATGAAATATGCATTATTTTGTAATAATAAGGGTTGGCAGAGGAGAATCTGAGCTGAATTATAGAGTGGAGTAGGATAGTTTGCAAGTTGACAAGAATGTTAACAGTCTAGTGATAAAAATCCTCCCAAAGGACGTTATACTGTATAACAGGTTACAGTAAAACATTCCTGTGTCTCTATCACAGCTAGAACCTCTTTAAGAGTTCTCCTTTCTTTTGCTTCTCTCAATCTTCTCCTCTTACTGGGTTTCCCTTCCCTCCCTTTCAGCCACCACACCCCCACCTTTCCTTCCTTCCTCTTTTCATGTCTTCTCTGCCGTCTTCTATCCTTTCCCTCCCTCATCTTATGCCAAGGAGGTTCTCATGGGATGGTGTTTTCATGTAACACGCCAACAAGCAGAGAACCAAAGGCGAGGAGTCTTAAATGTCCTGCTAAACTGTATGTGCTTTTCCCTCTCTCTGCTTTTCTTTCACTCTCTATCTTTCTCTGTTGCTCTCATTACCTTTTGTTTCACACAGGAGGCTGTTAGCTCTGCACATTCTTTGACACTTTTCTAAACAGTTTGTTTTTTGTTTAGTGAAAGAGCGGGTCTCGCTTAAAACTTCATTTTAATACACATTTTGGTATAATTAAGTGGGGATTTGCACACTTAACACATACAGTACAGTAATATTTCACGTCTTTTGTGTTAGTGTTATGTCTTAACAAGTATTTCCCCTAGCTAGGTGGAAACTCACAATCTGGAATATGTTTGTATTAGTACATCTCAGAAAGACTGTGGTCTGGAGTAGGGCTGGGCAATATATCAGTATTATATGGATATTGATATATGAGGCTAGATATCGTCTTAAATTGTGGATATCGATATCGTAACAACTATTGTCTTTTCCTGGTTTTAAAGGCTACATTACAGTAAAGTGAGGTCATTTTCTGAACTTACCAGACTGTTCTAGCTGTTCTTTTATTTGCCTTTACCCACTTAGTCATTATATCCAAGTAATTGATGATTATTTACCAAAAATATCATTGTGTAAATATTTTGTGAAAGCACAAATTATCAACCCTACAATAATCGCCGCAATATTGATATTGATGTATTTGGTCAAAAATATTGTGATATTTGATTTTCTCCATATCACCCAGCTCTGAGTCACTTTAAAGCCTATGCATCTTTTCCCTTCATTCCCTGACTTTTCATGTTCCAGGGTCATGATTCTTAATGGGCCAGGACCAGTCCTTCATCCCGGCCTCCTTGAATTTGCCATTAGCTTATCATAAGGTCAAGGGCTATACAGGCAAGACCCAAAACAGCAATGGCCTATTATTTCTCAAGGAAATTGATTATTGATTGTGAACAACAACAGAACTGATTGAAGATGGAGATGGAGAGAGAAAAATGGACGGAGGGAGAGAAAGAGCCAGAGAGAGACTGAGGGCTCAATAAAGAATGATTGAAGCATGTCACACAGCAGGCGTACATGTACAGGCTGGACAGGAATCGAAACAGAGGGACCATCATTTACCTACATCCCCTGTGGAACTGACAGATTACTTTCGCTGCTGCCTCTATCCCTTTCTTCCTTCTATCCAGAGATTACTTTTTTTTTTTTACAACTCTATTAACTGTTTATCTTTTAACTCTTTTAACTTTTTATTTCCCTTTATCGTCATTATCCTTCCCTCACTTACAGTAATTGTGACTATGCAGCACCTAAGTTGATATGTTAGTGTACGTGTAGTATAAGTAACTGTATCTGCTTATTTTTGCATTTTGTGTGTGTGTGTGTGTGTGTTTGCATGCATGCATGGTGGGATATGTAGCTGTTATATGTACTGTATATGACTGTGTGTGTGTGTGTGTGTGTGTGTGTGTGTGTGTGTGTGTGTGTGTGTGTGTGTGTGTGTGAGGTCCAAGTTCGTGCAGTGTTGACAGGTCTCTTGCATGTCCTGGCCACTCTAGACAAACCAAGGTTGGGTTTAATCTTATAATGGCTGAGAGAAGGCCTCCTTAAAGCATATCACAATGCATTGACCAAAAGACTCATGCATTATTCAGAGTTCCTTTTTTTCATATCACACAACCTCAGGAATGCACACACACGCTGGCTCATTTGTACTAATGTTTGTGTGTAAAGTGCACACACACTCACTGCTGGCTCTCTGTAGGCCCTACGACCTTAAACAGCATTTTGTTGTAGTTCAAATAATTGCTATGTATCTCTGTTTTGATTTAATTAATACACTTGAGTTAATTGAGGTATCCCTTCGGTCAAAACTGCATTTCCAAATTCTGTACTTAAGATATGTTTAGACTTTCTGATATCCCGTAGATAGTAGAAACAAGATTTCTGAAGACCTGCTGTAAAAGGTTATGTGTCTTCTTGTGCATGTCTCTTTGTCCGTGTGTCTGTATCTCATACTGAAATACACTCTCCATCACGGAGTAGTGCCCAATACACTAATTACAGCCAGATTAAATATTCATTAACAGAGCTATTAGTAAAATAATCTGATGGATTGGAACAATGACGAGGACGACAGACTCAAGTGTTCAACAGACTTTATTCTGGAATCAGAGCTATTTTATTTTATTGGTGTTTCCTTTCTTCAATATGTATTAACATCACCATTTAACTGGGAATCACATGGGCCTTTCTCAAACTCCACTCCACTTTAGAAAAAACACATTCAACCAGTATTATATATGTGACATTTCTTGCTTTATGATACATTCATTATTTGTGAACTATAGTTTTGCCGAAATAGTTAAAATGCTGAATTGTATGAGTATGTACTGAATTGAATGCAGTATGCAAGTGTGCCCTTGACTTGGCATGAGAATAATGATTAGGCTAAAGTACATGTTCACACACACAAACTGACACACACACACACACACACACACACACACACACACACACACACACACACTGGCCCAGTCGCAGTAGGGTTTGTATACCTAGCCCCTGTGTGTCCTGCCTTCCCCTAATTGGCTCCTTTGCAGCAGAGCATAGAGCATAGCTTGCAATGGAATCAGAAATAAATCACATGAATATCAAATTATAGTGCTAAATGTGACACTTTAATGTGGCTAAAAACCTGCCATTTGGCCTTTGCGAACACACCAAAATTTTTATTTTTCTCATGCCACCTATGAAATGTTATTGCCTTTCAATCACACTCGATTTCATAATGATTAAAGTGAGGATAAATATAATATAAATGTAAATAATAAATTAAATGAAAATATTTGTAATTCACATCCTTTTTTCTTTATTTCTGATTTTGTTTGTCTTTTTTGAGATGTGTATTATATTTTGGTTGTGATGCTTCGTCACTGACTGGAGGTCATAGTTCAGGCACCTTTTACTAAACTCCAAATTACTGATGATCTAACAGGAATAAAATCTGATTCTCAGTTGAGCTATTCGTTGTGGATCTGTGTACTGCAGATAGTTGTTTTTGGTTTAGTATTTGGAATATTGTCCTGTTTCAAGACACAGCTTAGCCGTATTTGGCCTGAGGGGACACTTATAAACACATGAATATGCCCCGACCCAGACACAAAGAGATGACACCATACATAAACACACACACTAACTCACACACACATAGTATTCACGCACACACAAACAGATATATGTGGAAAGACAGACACAAACACAGACAGTGTGGACATAAGCAAGACTGTGCAAGGTGTTTTATGCATGCATAAATACTCTAATGCATGCATGAACACATACGCATGCACGCACACACGCACACACACACACACACACACACACACACACACACACACACACACACACACACACACACACTTCTACTCACCTTAATTGGCCCACCAAGCATCACTTAAGAAGCCTTTGAGACAGAGAGAGTGTGAGATAGACATGGAGGAGGAGAAGAGGGGGGGGTTCAGAGATACAGACAGAAAAAGGAAAGAGATGGAGTCTTAGAGAGAAGGAGGAGATCGGGAAGAGAGAAGAGAGGGAGGGCAGAAGGCATGAGGAGGAGAGAGAAAGAAAGCTCCCCGTGTATTTCTGGGGGTAATTACAGATGCAGATTTGCGTTGCCACTTGCAACATGGCTGAATTCATTTCCATCTTCGCTCTGCCCTTCCCCGGTGCCCCTGGGGAGGTAGAGACAGAAATGTGTGTGTGGTGTGTGTGTGTGTGTGTGTGAGTGTAAGGAGGCAAATCTGGGAATCTGCATAACAAGCTAGGAAAGAAAGGAGAAAAAGGGAAGAAGAGTATGAGAAAGAGAAAGACAATGCTCTGAGGAGAGTGTGAGTGTGTGTGTGTGTGTGTGTGTGTGTGTGTGTGTGTGTGTGTGTGTGTGAGTGTGTGTGTATTTGTGTGTATTTGTGTTTCCATGTCATTCTTACACCTGATTTAAAGGAACAAACTAGACATTCAAGTATTAAGGACTTTTATGTCACTACAAAAATGTGTAAAATGTGTATGTTTTAATGATTGCCAAAATAACTAAACCAAATATGATATAGTCACAGGTTCAACAATGCATGACGCAGATTATCAGCAAAAAAAATTATACACATGGGCTTGAATTCGCTTGTGCTCCTAGCTTTCAACCCTCAAACTTGGTGGAAGTGATTAGGTCAGCAGATAAAGGCATGACAGTACATTATGGTTAGTTTCAAACTATATACAGTAGGTGCCAACAATGAAATCAGTGCCACAAAGTTTCATCAGTCACAGGAAAATATTTGAAAGTCAATTTAATCCATCTCTGTGTGATTGATAGCTCAACAAAAATACTTGAATTATACCCCTGCAGTAAACCCCCACCCAAACCCTGTAGTCCCCTGCAGATTAAAACAGAAGAAAATAATTTTACTAGTATTTTCTGAGTCAGTCATTACTTTCAAAGGAAATACTGTCCCCTGATTTTCCTTAACTAGCTATTACATGTTTAACTGCTTATTAATAGATGATTAAAGACACCTTGTCCTTTTAATGTTCAGTTTCTTCCCCATAGATTTAAATAATTGCCTAAAAAAATCTGATGTTGTAATTGATATAAGAACAGAAAGCTATAGAAACCTGACACTCTGCTTACCCGTTTTGCTGTGTTTACATTCTGAGAGAATACAGGTGTTAGATGCCCCCCCCCCATGGTGTGTTTACCACAGACATGTCCTTCAGTCAACAGAAGATTGATGGAGAGCCACACGCTCCCACAGCGCACTGGTGTTAGTGTAGTGACAGCATATGGCCACCAGGGGCTTACTGATCACAGCATTGGCTGTGTGTGTGCACGTGTGTGAGAGAGAAAGTAAGAGAAAGAGTGACAGAACCGTAGAGACGAAGTGAAAGGCAGTAAGACTGACACCAAGAGATAGAAATAGACAGCAAATAGAAATAGACAGCTAATGTGCATGTCAGTCAAAACTAACATGCATTCTTGTTAACCCTTTCCAATATATGTGTGTGTGTGTGTGTGTGTGTGTGTGTGTGTGTGTGTGTGTGTGTGTGTGTGTGTGTGTGTGAATGAGGAGGTGTGCATGTGCTTGTGGGCTCACGTTCACATTGTCTCCGGAGAAAGAGAGAGAGGGAGAGACGAAGAGTCTATTACTGAATCTGTCTTAGTTTTTCATCCCTTTGTGCAACGTAACACACGCAAGGATACACACATATACATGCGCGCACACACACACACACACACACACACACACACACACACACACACACACCCTTTCCTGTAAGACCACCTGGCTTCCCGCTGCCAGTCCGCCAGCCAGCTCAGCAGCCAGAGACTTGGCCCGATTAATTATCTTCCTGCTAATTGAATGTATTGGGGACTCTACAGGGATGGGTCATTAAACTGAAGCAGCGTATGTTTGTCTCCACTGTTTATCTATCCGTAGCTAAAAGATACATCAGACACACTGCACACAGGCACAAGCACACACAGACTTACACGCACGCATATGCAAGGATACCAATATCTACACTCCTGCTAACAAACATAAATGATGCTCATGCACACAAGCACTCACTTACTTTGTCACTCAAACACATGTACAGGCAATGAATACACACAGGCACAATTAATTTTGGTTAATAAATCCTTGGTGGTGTTTCCATTACAGGTCAGCACAGTGAGGGCCAGATGGATAGAACTAGAGCTGCAACTATTCTAATAATGCATTCAATGCAGTCAATTAATCTTTTGAATTAATCAGTGTATTGGGTTTTTTTCACGCAAACATACCAAACATTCCCTCGTTCCAGCTTCCCAGTTATGAGAATTTGCAGTTTTTCTTTGCCTAATGGAATGGTATATTAATTAAGTACAAATAACAATAATGTTGCAAGTTTTGGGCTGTTGGTCAGACAAAACAAGCAATTTGAAGACTTTTGAAGGCTTTACAAAATTGTAACAAGCATTTTTCACTAAATCATCAGCATCTTATTTGAAAATGAGAATGCAGCCCTGGATGATTAAATGATCATCAAAGTGGCTGTCGATTTATTTTCTGTTGTTCCACTAGATGATTCTTTGACTAATAGTTACAGCAGTAGATCACAAACATCAGGGATGTAACTTTAGTATATTTTTAAATTAGACAACTTCTGCTATGATAATTGCTATTGCTAAACCCAGGTCTGACAAAGCTTGTACAGCCAACTCAATGCATCTCAGAACGGACAAGATTATATTGAACCATCAAACATGATGTTATTGCTCTTTATTAATGGTGTAACGGACCATAGTTGATTCGTGGTCCGTACAGATCAACACTCATGGTTCGGAATGCATGTGAACCACGGATCAATTGCAAAGTTTAACCATACTAATAGTGTGTGTGAAATGCATTTTTACTGTCGCTGTTACTTAAAGTAAGCTGATAAATCTTTATGAATGGTTGCCGTGAAAAGATACAGGCAACGGAATGTAAAAATCCGGTTCTTATATGGCACCAGTGCCTTAACGAGCGGTATGTAACGCGGATTTCGGTGCCTCATTTCGGTGCCATTTAAATATCTGCGCTGCACTCTGATGCTCCGAAACAGACATTACAGCAACAGAAGCACCGCTGCATGTCACGCTAGTAAACACTAATGTTACACTTGGCATTGGGTAACATTAGCCTACCGTTAGCTAGTAGCTGGATTAAACATGGTTAAAATGCTGACAGCTAAACTGTAAATGGTGTAAAGTGTGACTGTCTTTCACTGTAGAGGATTCCAACACCGGGACGTACAACAGTATGCCGCTAAAGCTAAGAGCTAAAAGACTCAAACTAGCACTTGGTCACTGCTGTTGTCAACGACATGGTGCATTCAAAGTTATTGTAAAATACCCTTTTCTCATCTGTTTTTGTCATTTAACCGCAATTTACTGGGGAAAGAAGTAATTCTTGTTGAAATTTAATGTTATTACATTTTTAATAAATCATTTAAATTTCCCCTTTTTCGTGCTGATCCGAAAATTGATCCGATCCGTGACTCAAAAGCGTGATCCGATCCTAACTGTGAGTTTTGTGATCCGGTACACCTCTACTCTTACACAAATGTGCAAACACTCACAGACCACGTGCTGAGGCCTTATGGAAGTCTTATTAATAGAGTGTATATAGAGTGTAATTAATGCAAAGCACTTTAGGTGTGACAAGCAAGCCCTCGGTCTCGGAATTAAGCCTACATTGTTTCAGTGCTAACGAGAGGGCTCTCAGGGGAAGTGGCTCTCTTCTTCTTGTCTTCTCTCCCTGTCTTTGTCTTTATCACCTCCTTCATGATATTGGTGTCATGTAATCCTTGACACTGTGACTCGGTAATGATATGCCATCCTGGAGACGTTAGACAAGGGAGTATAATGTTGATGCACTCTTGGTGGATGGGATAGTTTTGGTAAAAAAAGGACTAATGTTGGAAAAAAAACAGATTAATGTATTATAAAAAATAAGTGTTAGTTGCTGTCCTTTAATGTGTCCTCCATCTGCATCTACTATGTTAATTAAATACAAACATTTTCAACTTCTCAAAAAGTTGCTGTCATGCCTTGTTTTTCCTCCATCTTTCCGAAACAGTGAGTCAATACTATTTCAATGTATTTGTATTTTGTGACCTGAGCAGGGTATTCAACCACACATATGAGGGCCATTGTTGGCTGGTAAAGGCTGACGGCCGACACAGAGGCCCATTCCCCCCACATGCCTGCACACACATAATGGCCATTTCACAGCTCGTCTGGGGGTAATGGAGCCTGGCAGGGCCTGCCGAGATGGATCACCCCCAGATGGGGATGAAATGTGTGATCTGGCAGGATTGACGAGGACTTGAGGTGCTTTTAGAAGAGCTGGTGACCAAAGTTACCACCCAAACCTACACCCTTCCTCATAGGTCTGCATTTGCTGTTAGTAATATGGACTGGGTGGAGGGTAGATGATGGGGCATTGATTTGGAAGGTGATCTCATTGTTACAGGGTTTGGATGGATGAGAGCTGTATAGGGTGTGTGATTTGTCTGTTTGTGCATCCAAGTCTGGGTTTCTGTATGCATATGTCCATATCTGTGCACTTGTATATGTGTCTTATTTTGCACAAACCTGTGTGTTTATGTGTTCAAGTAGAAAAGAACACAAAATACAAAGCTAAACCGATATTGACCTGGAGGAATCACTCTAATCACCAAGCCCAGGCTCACAAAATTACCTGAATTCACCCGCACACCCCCACTCTTCTCCTTCAAACTCAACACAACCAAAACACAACATGACTGTGCTGGTATTTCGACTGGACCTTTGAGGCGAGCGGCCGCTGACGTTATAAATGGCGTGAGGTGGATAATGTCAATACTCTGTGATTGGGCCGAGCCTGCTGAGTCGCTAAAGGTCAGGGAGGAGCACATTGCTGATTGTTTTCCAAAGACAGCCCATTGAAGTTTGTCTGATAGGGGTCATTTACTTTAAGACATACTCAGAGCTCAAGTTATCAGTCTGTGTCACTGATGCTCCCTCCTCTAACAGTGCTGCTTATGTGAAAATGAATCATTCGAATCCTAGCCTTTTGATCAATTTTTTTCAACCTTTTGGGGATTTGCAATTATTTAATTAATGTATATTATTATCAGAATTAAAAGCAAATGATTATAGTGGCTTTTAACTGATAGATATACAGACTGCCTATCATACTGTTCCCTTGTCAAATGAATGGATTAATATCATAGAGGCAATAATGTATTGCACTGGTGTGCCAATTAGGGTTGCACGATATTGACAAAATGTGATATTGCGATATCGATATTAATTTTGATATTGTTTTGTAAAATTACAAAAGTTATGCGAAAACGCATCAAAATAGATTCATAACAAATAAAACAAGTTTTCTTACAGCACAATATTTATTTCAACTGACAGTCATATTGGACTGGTCCAACAATAATTAAATAACGTTAAAATAAATGTTTTACTGGTTGTACAGTATAAAAAAAATAAAGAGAACAGGACACAACTTTTCTTTCGCTTTTCTGATTTGTTCCGTTTAGTTGTCTCTATCTATTTCTTGACTTACATTGTCACTCTTTTGAAATATGCACATACGTGGTACGCTCCATAGGGTTTGTCATGTAGTGGACCCGTGTGCTGACGTGTACTAACATGTGCAAGTGGCACGGTAACTGGCCAATGAAACATGATCATTAAAGCGTTTCAAGCGGGCTCTAAATCGAACACAACTAAGCCAACTGATGGGACGCAGAGCTCCAAAATATAATCCAGATATTGCAACCCCTTTCGATATAATATTGCACAACGTGATATTGCGATAATGATATAGAGTCGATATGTCATGCACCCCTAGTGCCAATACCCTATTACTTTGCAAATGAGCATGAGTTCTGTCATGGAAAGACACTGTCATGTTGTAAGGTCTGTTTGGTAAAATGCATGTGTTGATCACAATCAAGTATAAAACTGCTGGTCGTTGTAGTTTGATATAGTTATACTTGTTGCCAGTCTTTGTAGCATCCGCCCAACATATTTCCTAAATTAGTGCTACATTTTCTTGACTCTTGAATATGGAAAAAAAAGAAACAACATTCCTAATTCTCTACAAAGTAACAACGATCAGTGCCTTTCTGCACTTTAAAACCACAGTGATGACAGTTGACCATCTCGTATTGCATTTATGTTTTCAGCTTGACAGACAACTCACCCACCAGTGCAGATTTAGTACACCATTGATTCAGTTAAAATGGAGATTCTCACTATTTCAATTGAGTTTTCTATACTACAATAAGCACAAAAGCATTCAAGGCCTTGAAATTAAAAGGGTATTCTTTGGTTGAAAATTAAACCAGAACTAAAACAAGAAGTTTATTTAAAAAGTACAAAACATTAATTAATAGCATCTTTAAATTAGAATTGCTTAGAACTGCAGCTTCACAGTCTGCCCTACAGAAAATGGCATGACCAATTAGCCCTCCAAATATATGAAAACCAGTATGTCCCCAGATTTACTTTACAAAATAAACTGAATTGTGCAATTAGATGGTTAGTTTCTTCATTTGTTGCCATGGAAAAATGTCTATCTTGGCTATTACATTACATCCCATCCCCTTACAAGCTTTAAAGGTGCTTTAATCTCAGCTGTCTTAATGTCCATTTAAATACATACACCACTCCAAACATGTGTATGCATGTATTATCATCTGCTAACCGAGCCTTTTAGGTCTAATTTCGTCAATGGTTTTCCTTTTGTGGTATATTCGTGAAAAGTGATCTAAAAAACACAAGATGCAAATGTGAATATTTGCTATCCTATCCACCCACATCATTTGGTGTGTGTGTGTGTGTGTGTGTGTGTGTGTGTGTGTGTGTGTGTCTGTGCAAGGTGTGCACATTTGCGCTCACGACACCCCTCGTCTCAGTGCCTCTTCAAAGGCATTGAGTGGTGCCCTTTGTGGCCCCCGCTCCCTCCCTTTTCACTCTCCCTCCTTTTGTCTTAGCGTTTCATATTTAATAGAGCTGGCTCAGAAACAGAGCAAGGATAGGTACCTGAGGCTGAGGGCGAAGGCCTACTGATGCCTGGGTGAAGTGTCTCCTCTCTCTCTGTCTCTGTCTGCATCTCTCTCTCTCGACCATAAGCCTTTCAAGCGAATCTATGAGCAGCAGATCAAAGGGATTCACAATGATGTCCCCCTATTCTGTTGGGATGGCACAGTCGTTGAGGACCCCCCCTCCCCATCTCTATGCACACACACTTGCCCGCTTTCAAACAGGTGTCTTGACTGATAAGTGATACACATATGGTGTGGATCCTCTCTTTTGCCTTCATCTCTGCTCTTCCTCCATCTCCATGGCATTCAGTCTTTAGTCCACTCCCTCTCTCTCCTATCTCTTTTACCCGTAGCGTAATTGAATTAAAGGAACTTACTCCTTTAGTTCAGTTCATTTAAAGGTAGGAGCATCTCAAGTAAGCATGGAAAAGAAAAGGCAGCCTTACCATGTCTCCCTGTCTCCCTAATGCTCTGCTTTTTTCCCTTACAGTAAGGTGATGAGAGCCCATTGGCATCTGTCAAACTATCTGGCTGATTTTATAGCCAGCTTTCAATCACCCGCCTTGTAAAGTACAAGAACACATGTTCCCTATTGATCATCAATCAATGATCAATTAAGCAAGCCATTTGTCCAATTAGAGCAAAGGATCCATCCAGACCATGGCTTATTTAGCTGTTTGATTGGAAGGGAGCGGAGGGAATGGATATGCTTGCATAATTGATCAGGGCAAGGTCTTTAAACACTTAACTCGTCCAAGTCAGATTGTGTGGCCATTCAGGTTGCTATCAAGGAAATCTGTTGCTTAAAACAGAAACCAAGTGGGTTTTTATAGGTTTTAAATCACTGGGCTATTTTTTGCTGGACATGTTGCTGTATTTGTTGACTGATGGGGCTGCGTGTTAGTTTGTTGGGCTGATGGATCAACATCTGGTCCGTCTCTTAGAGCTGCCAAACATATGTTAATATATCAGTTGCAAAATGATGTTACATTATTAGATTTCACTTTTCCTTTAAGGCTTTAACCTCTTCCACATTGATTTCTTATCATGTGTAAAACTAATCTCTTAAACAAAGTCATTGGTTTCGAACATGTCGTTGGTCTAATTTGTCTTCATGGTTCTTGAGATGCAGTGGAAACCCAAACATGAAAGGATATTTAGGTCCTGGGGTTCCTTACTCCCCCCTTTCTCCCCCCACAGTTCTCACTACAGAGGGGGCGCTATTTCACCATCTTCACCCAACAATTCGAACCTCAAACCCTCTGAACCCTCCTCCTCCTCCTCATCTTCCTCCTCCTTCTCCTGCCATTTCTTTTGGTGGAGAGAGATTGTTTATTTGGGTCAAATAGTCAGTTATCTCAGGGAAAAGAAGAGGGGGCGTCTTCCACCACGGCCATCCCTTTTTCCCAAATCCTCACCCTCCTTCTCTTTCTTTTCCACTTTTTTCCACCCCCAGCCCCTCCATTTTGGTTTTCAGCCATTTAACCAGTCAGCAACAATCAGAGCTGACAGAGCGACGGGAAACAATCGAGGCGGGGTCACTGGAGGGGTGACCTCAGAGGGCTGGGGGGTAGGGATCGAAGGGAGGCCCAGGCAAAAAAACGCCACCCAGTGCAGTGTCCCGCCTGGCTCTTTGTTGCAGACGGCCAGTGAGAAAATGGGGACACTTTAGCTCTCCTCTGCATCCACCTCTCTCCAACAACCCCTCCACTCTCTTTTCCTTCCCTATCACCTTCTCATTTGCTCCCCTCCCACTCTTTTCTTGTCCCTCTTTGTGCTATCACCCAGAGAGGGGGAACAGAGGGGGCAGAGAAGTGATAAAGTGACTGACGGGCCACTTTTCCTCCCATTTTTTTCGTCTTCCCTTTCTCTCCGACAGTGTCTGTGACTGCATGACACTGTGGTTTCTGATTGACAGGGGGCGTGGAGGTGTATGTGTGCGTGTGTTCAGGAGGGGTGCAAAGTGACCGTGTGTCTCTGTGCATGTCTGTCTGGACGCTTTGTGTGTGTGTGTGTGTGTGTGTGTGTGTGTGGGGAACGGGGGGGGATTGTGGGAGTTTTCGGGACCAGAGTGGGTGGGAGAGGGAGGAGGGTTGATGGTAGCACGGGAGAGTCGAGGGGAGGAAGTGTGAGAGTGAAGAGAGAAGGGGGAGGGTCATCCACTCATTCTCTCACCCTCTCCGTGACAGTTTGGAGGTTTCACACTTAGCTGCCCCTGAATTTGTTTTGTCTGCAAGCCTCGGCCAGGTTCCCACGTGAAAGTGCGCTCTCACTGTCCTCTTGCACTCATCTGACCGTTGGACATCACAGCAGTCAGAACCAGAGCTGAGACGAACATATACAGACACTGACAGCTGGGCCCAGGTCTGCAGATGCAGGGCATATAGCACCTCAGAGGGACTCCCTCTGGTTCCCATGCTAGCGGCCCACTTGGTGACCTCATGAGTTTGTTTACTTGAGTCTGAAGGACTAATTACTGCATGCCATTTTGTGGCTACAGCTTAACCACAAATTAAGTCTATTTTTCAAACATGTCGTGCTCTTGAAATTGTCCCACATTTAAAAAAAAAACACTGTCTATATCTAATGTTTAATATCTTTGAATGCTTTTATCTAGAAAATGCATCACCTTGAAATGTTTATTTTAATAAGGGAAAGCCCATACTGCAGTAATACATTTCTTAAGGTGACACTTTTTTTTCACAGGTCTCACAGGTTAGTGTGATGTCATGCTATTGTTGGAGTAATGTCTGGCAATTTGGTAAATAAATCACAGTCATTGTATGCATATTATTGCTTTATCTAGTGGAAAATGTCAAACTTGGTTGAGTTCATTCTCTCCAAATATCAAACTAATACACTGATACGCATAATTAATTAATTAGAGGTCATAGGCTGGCAATTAAAACAGTATCCCTTGTTCTCACTAGGCTCATCACAAATGTATGATAATTTAATAATTTTGCCACTGGTGTCATATATGGATGATTGATTAGAGATGGAGAGAAAGGGGGGAGAGAAATGGGTGTAGGCGAGTCGAAAGGAGGCAGAGTGGGAGGAAAATGAATGGGAAGCGAGGGATGAATTAGTGACGGGACGGAGGGAGAACGAGAGGGAAGAAAGGAGAATGGGGGGAGGGAAAGAGGGAGCGCATTCTCGGGTGATTCAGCACGGTAGACCAGTGTGAGGGAGGGATAGCGAGTGGATGGACAGAGGGTGGGATGGATGGATGGAGGAGAAAGGAGGAGGGGTGACAGGGCTCCCCTCTAGCAAGTGCGGCGACAGGGACAGATGGCGTCCCTTGGCGGACAGAGTGAGTCCCAGTTTTCACCTGCGGCCCCATGGGAAAAATCCGCCTTCCTTACACATGCAGCCATACAAGAGGCCCTGGAATGCTCGTGCAACACTACAGCAAGATGAAGGATGCACTCCGAGGAGGAGGGGTGAGGGGAAGGATGGAGACGGGAGGGAGGAAAGCACAGAAGCGGGTCAAGGGAACAGCGATGTAGGATAGTCTGAGAAAACTTTAAGGGAGGAAATACGCAGAGGAGGGAAAAAGCATGGAGGATTAGGAGATTGTGGAAAGTAGAAATTGAAAGAAGATATAAAAGGAGGCAGTAAAAAATCAATAAGGACAATGTTTGAAGAAAGGAAAGCAGCAGGGAAGCCTTCACACTGTGAAAACTATTTGACAGATACTTTCCGACAGACAGCGCAACACCCATTCAGATGCCTCTCGTTCTCTCTCCCTTTCCTTCCCTCCCTCCTCGGCCGACATCTCCTTTCTCCCCGCCTCATTTTCTTTCTCCTTCTTGCCCCATCTCTCCCTCTCTCTCACTCCCTGACTGTTGGGTGATACAGATGGTGCTTTTGAGGACTGTGAATGGGGTCAGGCCGGGTCGGGAGGGGAGGGGGGTGCAAGGGAGGACCAGACAATAATGTAACGATTCGGCCGGCCCCCCGGACCAGCAGGGCCATGGAGGAGAGTGAAAGTAAACAATGGTCCGTCGCTGAGGGGGTCAGTGGGAGGGGAGAGGGGAAAGGGGTATGCAGGGGGGAGAGGAGGGGGTCAGTCTCCCAGGGTCTTGACGCAAGCCGCTGTTGGGAGGGGGCCGAAATGTGTGTGTGTGGGTGTACGTGCACACAGGTTGGCTGCAGAGGGGCAAGGAGGTCACAAGGTAGCAGCACTCCAGTGCTGGCATGTGGTCTGCATTTTGCAAGTCTGTGTTTTAGAAACTCATTACTGCACCGATCCTTTAGCATACTGCTTTTTTTGTCTCTAAGTTGTGTCTAAAGCTGCAAAGATGGATCGATTAGTTGTCAACTATTAAATGAATCACCAACAATTTTGATAATCGATTTATTGGTTTGAGTCCTTTTTTATGAAAACATTTCAAAATGTTCTGATTCCAGCTTCTTAAATGTGAACATTTTCTGGTTTCTTCACTCCTCTAAGACAGTAAACTGAATATCTTTGAGTTGTGGACAAAGCCAGACATTTGAGGATGTCATCTTGGGCTTTATAAAACACTGATTATCATTTTTCACAATTTTATAGACCAAACAACTAATCTATTTATTAAGAAAATAATCGTCCGATTAATTGACAATGGAATCAATGAATATATTTTCTGTTAATAGATATTTAACACATTTCCCTCTCCATGCACTGTAACCGCAACTAAGGTACGTCAAAATCTAAGCCAACTTAAAGCTTCTGCCCAAATAAAACCTGGAATTTTAAGATTCCAGTAACAGAAGACAAACGGACATTTTCTGACAAACTTGAATAATTGTATACTGATAATCATTTTCTTTCGAAGTTGCGGACACTGAAAAAATATTTATCTTACATTCAAGATTTCATACTAGAAATGAACCCCCCCCCTTTAATTAACTGCAATCAATTCTCAAAACCTTTTTTGTTCATCAGTTTTAGATCATTGTTCTACAGGATGTAGTGGACTGTATAGGTTACCATCTGTGCACTGGCACCATATGCTGGAGTACAAATGAAGGCAATAGTAGAGTGTGACAGTTGACACATGGCTAAGCAGGCCTAAAGATGCCCTATTGATCTAATTGACTGGAGAGGCAGAAATCAATGGCAGTGATCAGCAGGCCCTTGAAGTCCAATAATTTGCACAATGCCTTAACTTCTCCAGCTAACCAGATGTTGGTCTTTTTAGCGCTTACTGAAGGCACTGATATGACCCGTGGCATTGCTTGTGAATGAAATGCAGGACATCTTTTGGTATTATGAACACTTTGTTTCATTAAGGGAGTATACTGTAAACATTAAAACACTTTTCTATGTTTCTTTGGTTTTATTCTAAGTTGAAGATGAAACCATAATTGAATGACGAAACATCAAAAACCTGAGAAAACATATTCAGCACAAAGTGATGTTTGTTTAATTCAGTTACCATAACTTTGATGCACAAGCTCGGTTAATTTATAAAGTTTAACACTTAATTCAAGAATGTTGTGCATAAAAATATGTTTAAGCCTAAAACTTCACAAGTGACCTGGTTTACAGTAGCCCTTTACACGATAACCTCCATCACCTCAGTCTTGTGTTTTGTCAATGTGAGATGTTCAGTGGATCTTTGAGTCCCAAATTATGAGAAAAAAAAATGTTGCATCAGAATGTCTGACTCATCTGTGTCTGTCCCACACAAACACACACACTTATATACATAGTCCATCTAGCTTTTCACTTGTGGTTTTCCCTACACTGTCCATCTGTGGCTTTTGATTGACAGCTGCTGAGAAGTGGAAAGGGACCTTCGGTGCATGGATGAGAAGGCAGGCTGCAGGGGTCGAGTCCCCAGGCTCCTGGGGCTTGCCTCCTCCTCCACCTCCATTCCAGGCTGAGGGGCCCAGGCAGGGGCCGAGAGATGCTGATCGGAAGCATTTATTGTCTGTGAGGCCCTTGCATGTCAAAGCTAAAAGTCAAATAGTGTTGTGACACGTTGTGGGAAGTATAAGTGACCAACAGACACATACAAATGTCCTCTGGCAAGTGCACAAATATACTCTTGATGCACTGCTCAATGTGTAGCACATTTGCATGGGACACATGGGTAGCAAGGCATTCACACTCAGATAAACACACACACACACACACACACACACACACACACTCACACACACGATACAAACCACGCTATAACTGCCACTCTAAGTCTGTCCCTCAGCTCAAACGGAGCTGTCTGCAGCAAAAGGATGATTGCTGGAGAATAAGCGGACTTGTCTGCGTGTGTGTGTGTGCGTGTGTGCGTGTGTGTGGGGGTGTGTGGTTGGATTTATCCAGATTTACCGTAGAGTAAGGTAGCTGTAACTTTTTTGTTTATTTTGGTGGCAATATAGTGAATGTAAAGAGAAAACAGTAAATACAGACCCCACTTGAAAATGTAGGCAAGAGCTACAACATGCTTTTATTATTGGTGCTTGCTTTCAATATAACATAAGTGTATATGTCACTGTAGGTGACAGTTTTACTATTATTTTACTTACAAAGGTCATTCAATTATGGTATTTCTGTAATCCTGAGCCAAGGTTTTATCATAATGCATTGATAATAGCAGGTAATGCAAGGTTTTTAAATATACAGTATGGTGTAGGCCATCAACAACTTAAAAATTCAGAATCCTAACTCACCAACATTAAAATGAAAGTCTTCCAAGTATCTGAATCTGAGATATTTATCAAAACACAAGCATTTTTGTCCTTGGAGAGGTCAGTGGAAAATTAAAGGGAGGAAGTAAACATGATTTAACATAATTCTGATATTCAATTCTCACTAAATAAAACCTGCCTGCACAAGCTACAATACCATTTCACTGCAGCACAATTAAACATTTCTTGCTAAACTTGACATTTATTACTTTCCTTTTGTCACTCTTAAAACCAGCTATAGAAAACAGTGTTATCCCCTAAGAGGTGTAATCTGGTATCAGCGGGTCCCAGATTTGTGTATGAATATTGCAGGAGGGTGGTTACATTGCAGCTGAGGCAGAAGTACAGAATCTTTGCACACCCAGTTAATCTCAGGAGGAAATAACAAGGGGACTTTTCACCACCTGGGAAACAACTGAATAAAAGCCATTACTTCAACTACTTCTGGATGCATCCGAGTCAGATAGAAAAGGTCCTCTCATTTATGGATGAAGATCTGAGGAGGCTAGCAATCATCTATCCAAAGCCAACTGAAACAACACGTGCGTTCTGATATGTAACACACTTTATTTCTTGCATAACAAGCATTAGTAGCTCAAAAGCTAGAAACAAAACATACATTAATCTTGTACACTAGCACACGGTCAGTGACAAAACAATGATCATTTTGTTGCTAAAATAATACATTTCAGTTTTCACTTTGTTAGGTTTTATTTATTTTATTTTGTTTATTTTATTTTTGGTCCCTGCCTTTGCTGGCACAGCAATTTCACTTTTGCACTGTAAATAACTTTCAAAGCTCAAATTACAGAAAGCACCCCAAATGGAGCATAATGTAGTCAAACACTGTAAGAATTAGCATCAGTTTAGATCTGAATATTTTCAAATGTTATTATTCTGCATTATGACTATCATCATCATGCATGACAGGACCAAACACAGGATCTTGAAACATTTGTATTCTCGCTGTGTTCCTACTTCAGACAAAGTGGTGAGACGTGTTTTATTGTGTACTAAACAAATTAACAGTTTTATCACTGTTTGTAAAAGACAATGACAATATACTCTGCTCATTCACAGGTTCATGACATATGAAGATTGATCAGCTTAGCCAGCAACTGCAGCCTTGTAGCGGAGACAGCGTTATGTGTGCATGTGTTATGGACACCTGCTGGGCAAAGGAGAGGAAAGTGTACAAGACCCATTCAAAGGAAGAAACATGGAGAACGTGTAATCATAAGTTTTAGAACAAGTAGAGGTTTTTAAATTTGATTAGAGTGATAGATGGCAATCACATACTGTAACAATAATGAAACCAGTCAGATCTGTGAAGGATGAAGGGTCTTGATATGAGGGGACATTGTGAAGGGCAAGTAAACTCTTATCACACAGTTTTATTCACCCAAGTAGAGAGCCACATAGAGTGATGGGTAACAAAACCACGCAGGTGCACATTTCTCCTCGAGCAATGGGATCAGGAAAAATGCCACACACAATAATTGGAGAGGTTGCATTCCTAAAGCCTTTTTGAGAAGCAATCTCCTAGGATGGATGCCATCTTTAGCTACAGACTCTCAAGGGCTAACAATACAGCAGAGGAAGTGTTTGGCATTCTTTCAGCCAGATGCCAGGCCAGTAAAATGAAACCTGAGAAGGCTGACTCACCGGCTAACTGTCTAAAAACAAGAATTGGCTAAAGAAGGCAGAGGCCCTCTAAGGAAGCATGAAGAGAATCATGGAGCATCCCAACAGTGATTCAGTTCAAGTAGCAATTAGGGCTTATCAGAGGCAGGACAGTTGGCCATGGAGGACAGGACAATCCCAAACAATTACAACATTTTGCAAAGATCAAAGTGTAAACATGGCATGTTGCTATGTTATGGTAGGTTATGAGCTAGCTAGACTATTTCTTTGCCAGATGATGTAGCTTCCTGGGGTCTCCGCTGGTTGCCTGGCAACCTCACGGTGAAGACAGGACTCCAAAAAGTCACTGCACCTGGGCAACAAATAGTCCAGCACAAAACCCCACGTAAAACCACAACATGTTGTTTTTACACTTGTTTTTTTTGTACAGATTAAACAAAAGAGATAATGTGTCAATTAGTGAGATTTAGAAGTCCTGATAGACGTATTTTGTCACATTTGGACAGATCCAGGCTAGCTGTTTCCCCGTTTCCAGTCTTTGTGCTAAGCTAAACCAATCAGCTCCTTTTGGTATCATCAAATTTACCGTACAGACAGAGTGGTATCATCTCATATAACTCTTGACAAGGCAAATAAGCGTATTCTCCAAAATGGTGAATTATCCCTTTAATTAAAACTATAGCAAAGTTAATTAAAAAAACAGACTACAGAAAGACAGTTGGCAACGTAGCTTGACACTTGACCATCCGTCTAACCTCTAGTACCTAACTTTAATACGGTTTTAGCAGTGAAAAATGGGATTTACTTATTTGATGCGAAATTCATAGCCGTGCAGTTGAGACAGAATTAGCATAAAATTGCATTTATTTATTCACAGAAGTTCAACTGTTGTTTTTAACCAACAGCAGCATCTTAAAGTTCCAGACCTCAGTGTTGCTTCACAATCCATGGACAATCCACAATCCATGGCCTTAAACCCAAAGCTACAATTTTCCATGGCCCTGAAATGCATTGTCTGAGAGCGATCTGAGTGATATGTTTGTATGATTTTATCTGACAAAACTTGACAAACATCTAAACATGGTATCTGCTAGATCAGCATGAGTTCCTGGAATGATCAAACTGCTCTAAGTCTTCATCTTAGTCAAAGCTCACATGCAAAATGTGGAGGAAAAAGAAAGGAGAACCAAGGTGCGTTGCAGTCTGTATATCCTCAGTCAAGTTCTTCATCCCAATCAATCACACATAGAGAAAACTCTACGGATAGATCCTACTCATTTTTCACCTGTCCAGTACACCACGAGGCTCATAGACAGAGTAAACGCAGTTATGTGCTTGTGTGTGCATATGAGAAGGTAGACTTATTAAAACAAAATGTGTGTGTTTCTACAGTACGTGATGGGGGATTGGTCTGTATGACAAGCAAATGTGTGTGTCTATTCCTGTGCGTGCGTAAGCTGTGGTAGACATGTAGGAGATGTGAGAAGGTAGAGGTGCAGGTGAAGGACACGTGGGAGAAAGAGGGAAGCGACAGTGAGAGAGAAAGTTGGTAGTTGTTTTTTTTTTTTTAATGGGGCACAGCAGACACCGGGCCCTGGCCCTAATTGATCTCTGGGTAATGCAGAGGGCCCAGCCTCGGGGGCCACTGGAGGGGTCGTTAGGATGCAAATATAACAATGTGTTCCTCCTGCACACACTAGACAGACACATTGACAAAAGAGGGAGTGATAGAAAGAAGAGTGGCAGGGGAAACAGAGAAATGAAGTCTGCCTCTTTCTGTCATTCACCTTCTGATCTTTTTTATTGTCCTCCTTATTACCTTTTACTTGCTGTATAATTTATTAACAGTATTATCACTGTTTGTCCTTATATGCTGCTACCTTGGTCAGATCTCACTTAGAGAGTCACACCAAACCAAGAAGATATACTTTATTCAAATAAAATACACATTGACTGGCAGGTGGGGTCCAAAGATAATGGGAATTGCAGATGGCATTACAAGTGGATATTCTGGTTGCTGATATACTGTCATGGTCTTGTTGCATTTTGACTTAACACATTTTTGAGATGTTGGATCAATAAAACTTGGCTGCCAGCTAAATGATTTGAAGTATCAAAATCTCAAGTAATGTTTATTCACCTGTGTTCAGAGATGCTGCGTGCCAGACAAGGTGTAGTTATTTTGTCATATTCGGTTAGAAATGAAAAGGGATAGCATGCAGGTGACAGAGAATTAGGATTTATTATAGTTTATTCAGACATTTCAAATCTGACTCCAAACCTTTTTAATTCGCTGGTGCCTACTTTCAGAAATACATGATGGAATTTTAATAAACAGGTATAGAGTGTGTGCAACCTGGTTTTTAAAATAAATATGTACAATTTTGGAATCTAATTTCTAGGGCTGGGCACTGAACGTCGATACTTTTATGGCACCAAAAAAATTATTTATCTTTCGGTGCCAAATTTCGGGTTCCAAAAGCGTCTGAGCGTGTAAGTGCAAGCTTATCTGTCCTCTCTGCATATTGACAGAGAGCTGAGCTCCGACCGACAAACACACGCGCGCGCAGAGGTTTCAAGTGTGTGGTTACAGTTTTTCAAAACTTCACGCAGACAGCGTTTGCTGCGATATATTAATGGGTTGCCGAAAGCTGTTTTTACACTTCCTCTGAGACAAGCAGGCACAACGGTGGTTTCTGTGACCTGATGACTGACTGACAGGCTGAGGTTGTAAGGAAAGGCAACTTCTACAGCACCTTTCAAGGCAATTCAATTACATTCCTTTGCACTTAAGTTAGTTCTCCATTAGTTCAATGTTGACAACAGGGCAGTCACCAAGTTTATTGATAAAGGTTTGTGTCATTATGCAGTTTGATCTAAAAAGTCTTTGTTCTTTACATTCCTTTGCATTTTAGTTGGTTCAATATTAGCCTGTACACAATGTCATTTATTTATTATTTATAATATGTTCATGTTGTGGCAAAAAGGTTTCTCTTTTTTTAATTTTTAAAGTTCGGATTGATACCAATCCTAAGAATCTTCTCAGTATCAAAAAGCACAACCAGTTTTATTAATGTTACTCTTGAGTGAGCAGTGTTACCAGATTTTTTTTATTTTGATAACTGTTTTGATTCACAATTAAGGTGGAAAATAAAATTGTTGTGTTTAATGTATTTTTGTTGATGTTGAAATGGATTTTAAATAGGGCTGTCAAAATAACGCGTTCATTTCGATTAATTAATCTGAGAAAAAAATAACGCGTTAAAAATATTAACGCAGATTAATCCATTCCATATTGACGTTTGCATACAGACGAAAATCTGGTGCCACTGATATGTCTGCGCTTCTCTCTGATGCTCTGAAACAGACGTTACAGGAAACACAAACCCCGCTGCATGTGACGCTAGTTAACACTATACTCAACAGAAGCTAACGTTAGCCTACCACTAGGTAGTTAACACTATAGCAGCTATAGCACTACAGCAGCTAACGTTAGCCTACCGCTAGCTAGTTAACACTATACTCGACAGCAGCTAACATTAGCCTACCGCTAGCTAGTTAACACTATACTCGACAGCAGCTAACGTTAGCCTACCGTTAGCTAGTAGCTGGATTAAACACGGTTAAAATGCTGACAGCTAACACTAAACGGTGTAAAGTGTGACTGTGTTTTACTGTAGAGGATTCAACACCGGTACGTAACAATCTGCAGCTGCCATAGGAGAAACAACACAGACGGTGCGTTCAATGAAACTGGTAAACTACAGTCTCGTGGTGCATTTGAAGTAATTGTAAATGTCCTTTTCCTATCTGGTTGTTGTTTTTGTTGTTCAACAGCAATTTACTAGTGAAATAAGTTATTGTTATGGTTATACATTATTATTAAATCATTTAATTTTGACCATATGGCCTTAGCAATAAACAAGTCGTTCTTTAATGTCACCGACTGTTGTTTACTACCCTTTTTTTTTCTTTTCTTTTTTTACTTTCTTAAAAAGTATCGGTTCAGGCACCGTTAATTATGTATGCAATTAATTTCGATTAATTAATCACAGAGTATGTAATTAATTAGATTACATTTTTTAATCGATTGACAGCCCTAATTTTAAAACATATGGTATCGAAAAAAGTATCGTTAAGGAACCGGCATCGAAACTGAAGTATCGAAATTGGCACCGGATCAAAAGATTTTGAACGATGCCCAGCCTTACTAATTTCAAACGTTGGAGACAAATATTTGTCATTTACGCTTTTATTTTTTTACTAAAAAGCCAGTCAAGTCCTTTCACTCAAACAAACCTGGATCTCTGCCCTTTTCAGGATGCATGCTGGTTATCCAAATGCTGGTGCCCCGCCTCTTGTACACATGTCTCTCATTATTTGTCTTTTTTCATGTCTCCATTTTTTTTAGACAAAAGCTGAGGATATCCATGGCAGGGGTTGGGGGCTGGAGGCCAGCAAGAGTGGGGATCGCTTTTTCATTCTCCCCTAATTGACGTGAACACTTCTTTTGACCCTAATTAGCGCTCTGTAATCTCTCATTTGCATATCACAAAGGCAACAGCATCTGCATATTTGTAAACGAGATGGGCCCTACATCTGCATGCATTCCCTTGTTTCCTCGCCTTTCTTTTTTCCCCCCTCGCCTTTCTCTCTCACCATCTCTCTGCCTTTCACATGGGTACAATGCCAGAAAGTGGCAGCGACAACAGGGCAACATGCAGACAGGGACAAGAGGCATGCACTGGTTGCTTGGCACGTGCCCTGGCACAGGCTCTGACAAGGAGAAAATGAGGCAAAAAGGAAGGGAAAGCTAGTTTGAAAGAGTTTGTGGGTAGAGGGAAGATGGAATATGAGAGAAAACAGGAAAACTAGGGCAAAATTAGGGCATAACAGGTGAGCTAGTGAGAAACATTACATTTAGGCAGAGTGATGATGGGGAGAAAAGTGAGAGACAGACACTTGTGATAAAGGGGGAGGATAAAGCTGTAGCACCCTACATGCAAATCACTGGCTTGGTATGTAGGCTATCATGTGCCCATCAGTATTTTGAGATGGTAAACTTGTTTCCTTTTCTCAACATCTTTGCCTGGCTAACATAGATCTGTTCTCCTAGAACCTCTTCTCATCTGTTATTCTTACTCTACATCCTCTCTGTGTTGTCACTCCCTCAAAGAAAAAGAGGTTCAACAAAACAACCAAGCTAAAAAAAAAGATGAAGTGCTCACAGACTGGTATTCTGTCATCATCTTCATTTCCCCTCTTTCTCTTTCCTGCCCTTTAAAAAATGCCCCATCATTAACAGGAGTCTTCTCGTGTAGCCGTTTGCTTTGCAACATTCATTATTGGGAATCACTACCACTTAGTTGTAAGTCACTATTGACATCTTGGAAAATGGCCATATGAAATTAGCCGCTTGTCTTCTGCTCTCTCCTTTTTTTTCTGTGATAAATTCATTGCTTTTTTCAAAATGCACAATGTCTTACATTGCCAATGTCCGCATCCCAAGGTGACATTAAAGGACTTTTGCAGAAACTACTCAGCAACATTCGGCCCGCAGTCTGTTTTCTTAAAATGTTGCCAAATGTTTTCCTCCTTTCTGTTGGCGTCCTTCACTGTTCTCCAGTAATACCTTAAGATTTCACCTCCCAACACTTTTTTTGAGCCATAATAGAGGCTGGAATCAGTGTGCCTACAGGTATTCTGACATCTCTTTCTCTGTCTCCCCTCTCTCCCTCTGACCGCTCTCCTCCTCCCCTTGTCAGTCCTGACCCTAGCGAAGCAGCGCTCTATTACTATGGTAATGGGGGCTAATTGAATGGCCGAGGTGTAATGGAGAAGACAACACAGCCTACATTATGATAAGGAGCCTAGACAATAGCCCCACGTCCAGGGTCACCACTTGCCAATAAGGTGGGCTTAAAGGGGGATAGATGTCCTTGTTGCCCCCTTACTCCCCCCCCATCCTCATCATCTCTCTTTGTGTTTGTTGCTGGCTGTCTTTCATTCTTTATCACCCTCTTTTTTTTTACTCCTGAGGATCCTGCATGTGCAAGGCTTTGAAACTTAACCCCAGTGCTTATCATTCAGGATTGTCATGGAGTTGTTTTGCAAGGTCAAGGTGTAGGCACAAATGTAGTGTGTGCGTAGCTAGTATAGGTAGGAGATTTTTTAGCGTTGTCTCATAGTGGGCAGGGAGGTGGATATCACGCAGGTATAATGAAAAATGTAATGGGAACGAATAGTTGTTTTTCCACCCCGGCTGCCGCGAGGCTGGGGAAGTGAGCGGGCATTCATTTGCTCTCATTCTACGGTTCCTCTAATGTATTCAACAGGGAAAGGTACTCCGTCAAACGTGAAAGCGAGGGGGTCCGCTTGCATTTCCTTTTTTGCATACGTGAGATCATCCCCTGATTGCAGTGTTTTGGGACAATGTAGTTGTAAATGCTGCGCTTTCACCATTTTGACGCTTTAAATATTCACATGGAATATCAACACCAGACACGCCATCAATGAAAGCATTGAAATAAGCAAGCACATATTGCAGGGGAGGAATGAAAGAAGCATAAAATGCTGTAGTGAATTTTTAGTTTTGAAATGGATATGATTTAGCAAGCAATTAGATCACCATTTAAATTACAACATTTAGGTTTGGTGCTGGTCAACCATCACTGGTGGTTGATTAATGGTAATGTTGGTTCTTAAACAGCTTCCATTATGGTTTGCTCTGGCAAAGGAGAACAATACTCTTTTTACAACAAGGAGAGGTGTTTTTGTGAGGTGGACCCAAATTCACTTACTGAATAACATTAAAGAGGGAACACGGAAGGGAGAAAGTACTGCTCCCTTTGATTTTGTTTATGTTCTGGAAATTGCATCGCCTTTGCAATTAGCCTTGTGCAGTGTGTGCGTCTGTGTTTATGTGTACTTAAACAGATAAAAGAATACGGTGAGAGATCAGAGAAGAGGCTGTTTAAGCGTTCTGAGTGTTGTTAGACACAGCCGCTACCTAGCCGATACTTCCTGTTCTCCTTTGTTTTCATCAGATAACAAACTTTCTCCACCATCACCGCCATCATCCCTTGTTACATATACTGAACTCCACATACAGTATGTTTCTTTTCTGCATTAAGGCCTAGTAATATTTGAAAGCAGCTTGAACTATAAATATGATGTGTAAATGATATACCGGTGCTGTCATGTTCAAGGTATCTGAGGCAACCCACAAACCGTAAGTTAATCATGAGTTTATCACATGCCTCAAACACCGTTTAGTCACACAGAAAAGAAGCATGTCACTGTCTCGAATCCTCCTCACACTAATTACTGTAAATAGGAAATTCAGCCGCAAAACCAGGCTCATGCTAGAAAGGTCTGGCTGTTTTTGCACTTGGAATGTCAGAGGTTACCAGCTGTTTTCAGTTCGGTCTTTTAGTTCCTTTGTCACCAGATTAATTTAAATTCTACCCCACGGCAATCATGCTTGGCTGCTGATTTTCACTCGTGTTTAACACAAATGTGTGCAGTGTCATTTTTGCCAGCTGCCATATCACCCATATTTCTCATCATTTAACACCCTCGTGGTCGTCAAATAATTTCTCACAGTCAGACACCGTATTTTCACAATAATAGTGAAGTTTAATGGCAGTTTTTAAAAAGTGTCCCTGTGAATGTCTAAACTTCCTGGGATTGCATTTGTCTCCTGGCTACAAGCATTCTCCATCAACTACTAGGGTTGAACAATATTGACAAAATGTGATATTGTGATATCCATTATGAATATTGCGATATAGATATTAATTTCGATATTTTTAAACATATGTAAAATTACCAAAGTTATGGGAAAACGCATCAAAATAGATTCATAACAAATCAAACAAGTTTTCTTACAGCACAAGGTTTATTTCAACTGACAGTCATATTGGACTGGTCCAACATGAATAAATGTCTACATGAACCATGTCTACAGAACAGGACATGTTTTACTGGTTGGACAGTATAAAATATATAACTAAAGAGAACAGGACACAACTTTTCTTTCGCTTGCTCTGATTCGTTCCGTTTTGTGTTCTCTATGTATTTCTTCACTTACACTGTCACTCTGTCAAAATATGCACACATGTGGTACGCTCCATATGGTTTGTCATGTAGTGGACCCGTGTGCTGACGTGTACTAACATGTGCAAGTGGCACGGTAACTGGCCAATGAAACATGATCATTAAAGCGTTTCAAGCGGGCTCTAAATTGAACACAACTAAGCCAACTGATGGGACGCAGAGCTCCACAATATGAACAAAAAATTGCATACTTATTGCGACACTTTCGATATAATATTGCGCAACGTGATATCGCGATAATGATATTGAGTCGATATATCATGCACCCCTATCAACTACATGCCTTTTCTTTTAGTGCTCAGCCTCACTGACTGAATTACTGCCTGACTGCTCTACAACTTACTCTGAGTCCTCTTCCTCTCGACCCACTCCTCATTTCGCCTCCTCCCTTCTCACCCCCTCGACACCCTCTGCCAGTATGCCTCTCACCTTTAGCCACCCTCTGCACTTTGTTGATGTGAAACTCCTCGACCTGAGAGACCCAGCAGCTATGCATAAAACATGTCCTACACCGCTTGCGCTGCTACTCAGGGCTAACCACGTTTTCCTTTAGCATTTATACAAAGTGCTATCTTCTTTGCCTTTTTAAACCACCTGAAAGAACTTTCAGAAGTTGGACTCTGCTTTGGCTTTTAGAGCCTCGGAAGTCTTTTAGGTGCGCTAGAGAAAGGGAAAGAAAGAGTGTGAAATAATGACAGAGAGGTGGACAGAGGGTGCTTTCTTTAAAAACAGACCTTCACAGACACAGACCGGGTCTGGTTCAAACCCCTGCTTTGTCTCAGCAGCAGGGTCAAGCGGGCTGCACATCCCAATCTCAGCACTACTCCAGTGAGCAGAGCATCAGTGAGGATAAACAGAGAAATAGAAAAAAATGGGACAGAAAAAGGCACAGAGGGAGACGTGGAAGGGAGATGAGGAATGGAAAGAAGAGAGGGAGCCGGAAAGCCATTTAAAGCCATCTCCTGTCGGAGGTCTGGGTATCCTCCACCTCTCTCCTTCACTCTCCACCTCCTCCTTCTCTCCATCGTGTTGTTGCTGTGTTTTCCACCCCTGCTGAGGGCCCACTCATGCCCCCCTGCCTCAACCCCATATTGGATCTCAGTAGGCATTTTGTGCTTTTAAATGAATAGGCAAATGAGAAACAGGGTCCAATCGAAGGAGGGTGAGGGCGGGTAGGGGTAGAAGAGGGGAAAACGAGTAGCAGGGGAGCAGAGGCAATTGGGTCTCTGGGCGGAAATATAACCCCCCACCCTCACCCTAAACACTCCACACACAAACTCACTCACACATACACTCAAATGTCAGGGGTGGCTAAGAGCCTGGGGGAAGGCACCTAATTTCAATATGGCCTCCTGCCGGGCGCCCCTGATGCAGCGACTGGGAGACCCCCGCTCAGAGACCCACTGATCTGTGATAAAAGCTGCCTGTGCATCCTCATCATCCTCTTCCAACTTCAAAATCCAATTCCAACTCCTCCAAATTGCTTATTGGTCTTTTTTCTCTCGGTATACTGCACCTTTATGTACTAGGACACATTTGTTTGAGGTCATATTGTGCCTGAAATATGCTTCTTTAAATGCACCTGTTAAGGATAATTCCAGTTTATTACAACTTTATAGTTATGCTATTCTTCATGTTGGTAATAATAAAGTTGCACTCAACAAGTTAATTGCTTCGCTCTGGGAATGCTGCAACATTGCTAAACTTTAGTCAGACTACCTCTTGTGTCTTTTTTTGTCTGAACAACAGTCCAAAACCCCAAAGATATTCATATTCTTATCATTATAATGATATAAAACCTTACATCGGAGAAGCTGGAATCAGAGAATGAATGTAAAAAAAAGTAATTACATAAAACACTATATATATATATATATATAAACAGGAGGAGGGAGGAATAATCAAAAGGTCGTATTTGAATTTGTATATGTATTTGATATGTTGCTAACTATCAGTAGAAACTTATCAGAAGATTACAGAAAATGTGAGAGAGGAAACATACAAAAATCCATAATTTTCTAAGCCAATGACTTAACTTGTCTGCTACCCGATATTTGATTTTTTTTTTTTTTTTTTTTTTTACTTTGGACTACCAAAGTAAAAAACACTTATTAAGACACTTAAAAGACACTTATTTTATAAGAATGTGTTTCACTTGTTAGTTCATAAGTCACTGTAGCAAGTAGCAAAGCTTATAATAATGCTTATTTTGAAAAGAGGTAAAGCAACGTGGTCGCATTAACACAAGAAATGAAGATAGAGAACAGAGTAAAATAGGACAGGAGTAGAGACAAAGACACAAAGGTTGGAGCACCGAGGTGAGCCAGGCTACCGCTGTGCACCTATGTCATGGTGGTTTGGTGGAGCCTGTACAGGGGTCTCCAATAAGGCCCCTTAAAATTTTAATCCTTTTCCCTCCTACAGCTGGAATGTGACACATACACACACACACACACACACACACACACACTTGCATCAACACACACACAGTAGCTCCCAGTGGCTCCCGCACTAAGCCTGCAGAGGGCCCTGAAATATTAATGTACAAAGTAAATTAAAGCTGCAACAAAAAGAGATAGGGTTTTCGCTGTCTCTTCCTGTATATCTGACTGTCTATTCTTTATGACTGGGTGAGGGGGTGGCAGTCAGTGCAAGTGAGGAAAAAAAGAAAAGGAGTGGGTGGATGAATCGAGTGGAGGAGGTGAGGAAGGTGGGTGGCAGATAAAGAGAGTGCAACATGTCTAATGATTTAGGGCATAGAAGGTTTGTGCTCCAGCTTTGGACAATGGTGATGAGCTGGACGACTTCACAACTCACATAACTAGAGGAGATAAGGAAAAATGTTAAATAAGACACTTGAGAAAGAGAGTGAAGACATGAAAATAGTTGTACGAAGTGAGAAAAAAGGAAGGAAGGAAGGGAAGGGAACGGAAACTTGAAAAAGAAGTTGAGGAGAAGTAAAAAAAAATGGTGCAATGTAGATCAGTATTATTTTAAAAGGGTCTGGGGTCATGTTTGCTAGAGTTGAGAAAGAGAAGGAGTATGCATACCTTGCCAGCTTGTTTGTGAATGTTGGCCCTTATTTCTGCCCTCCTGCCTGTTTATAGAGCTGCGTGGTGAGACAGGTGAGAAAGTGGCAGCAACCTTGGACCCCCCCATACTGGCCTCTGACCCCTTCGACTTTGACTGGCAGCTCGTCGTACTTCTACAATGAGTCTGAGAGAATATCTTCACACACACCTGCACAGAGGTACATACACACTCAGAAACACCCTCAAGCAGAGAATCTACAAGGCTGATTAACAGACACTTTTCTCCGATACATATAAACCAAAACACAGTTTTCTTCTTTCACTCACACAGTTTTCTGTTTCACACACATGCACGCACGCACGCACGTACACACATGCGCGCACGCACGCACGCACGCACTCACACACACACACACACACACACACACACACACACACACACACACACACACACACACACACACACACACACCATGGCCTCAGCTCTTCATGTGCATTTCCATATGTGCTTGCTTGTACAGTATTAGCTAATTAGCTAATCAAACATTACAAAAAGTACCAATTTTCAAACATGTTAACACAGCACAGAGACTCATCCTAAAAAGCTTCAAATTGCCACCTGATCCATAAATCTTCCTCTGCCTCATTCTCATTCTTTTTTAAACACACACACACACACACACACACACACACACACACACACACACACACACACACACACACACACACACACAGCAGCATAGACTTTATCTCTACCATCAATTTCTCCTTTCTGCATATGGCTGGAGCTGCTTATGCATGTGCTGCGGAGCTGTACTTTATCAAACGACCCGTCCTGGGCTTGGGGCCATGCATTATTAAACACAAGCACCACACACACACACACACACACACACACACACACACACACACACACACACACACACACACACACACACTCTCTAACTAGTAAAGGGCTCGTTGCAGGGCCTACCCGGACAGGTACACACACATACTTTGCAGTATTTGCAAACACCATCGACCAAGTGTTAGAGGGCAGACACCACTGGAGCTAATTCAGAAATGTTGTGTAGCTAGCTGTCTGGATTCACTCTGCAGAGATCTGAGGAGCACTTAACCATAGTCCTCAGAAATCCACCGCAGTTTAAAATTCCAACACAAAGAAAGCGGAAGGTAATGGACATCCAGCCAAAATGAAAGACATCCAGCGGAATTTCCGGCAGCACCTTAACAATCTCGGATGTGCAACGTACTGTATTAGTAATAATAATGCATACTAAGAAAACTATTTTTCCCGTTGTACTGTAAACATTGGTGTTTTGTAAATGTGTCTTATAATCCCATTAAAGATGGACCACAAGACTTAGCATAATGGTACATTTTGCTGATACTTATGTACTTTTACATTTTTTAATGCAGGATTTATACTTTTAATAGAGTATTTTAGCATTTTGGTGTTGCTACTTTTACTTAAGGAAAACATCTGTATACTTTTTCCACCATTGCTTTTCTGGCAAAAGTAATGCCAAAATTCCATACAGTTCCATACATACAGACACCCCCGCTTGCTGTACCATGAGCAGCTGTGGTCTCAGCCTGTGACGCAACATGGCGTGAATAATTTTCTATACAAGAAAACATGGCTGCCTTATGTCACAAAACCTTCTATATACATATACAGATAAAAACACACATGAGCGACTAGATATACATGTTCACATACACTTTCAGCCTCTGTGCTGAGTCTGGCTGCTCACCAGGGTAATATACCCTGTCACGCTGCAGAAAATGAATTTGACAAATTGAGCCTCAAGTGTTTTGTACAATGAGCTTTGGATCTGAAGTACTAAAACTTCCCTTCCAGTCTCTGCTATGGAATACAAATTCATTTTTTTCAAGAACACAGAATGGATTTGTCAAATGGTAAGATTTTGAAATGTATGGTACACAAGTGGGTCTTGCATAGCAGAAGTTATTATGACACAGACATGCTCTGGTCTCTGCCTTTGGATGAAATGGTTGATGAATTTTCCACTAATGGCAGAATAAGTGCACAAGAAACCAAGGCTGTGCTGGCCATTACTGCATGCTTGCATCAGCCATTTATCACAGCCCGTTAACACTGTAATATAGTGTGATGTGTGCCTCTTTCTTTAACAGGTGTGAGAGTCAGCCAAGGTAACCAGCTGCTGGGTCGACCCCTCTCTCACCTCTCACACCTCCTCTGTCTCAAAGAAACTGGAACACTTACAGCGTTAGTGGCAGGAAGTACCACAGGTGTATGTGTGTAGTCATAACATACCCAGCCTTACCCAAACACTGACATGCCTAGCAGGTGTGTGAGGAGGCTCTTGTGATCTTGGAGACCTTTCAAAGTTTGATATACTGTGACTGGAATTTGATTTATGGCTAGATTGGTGTTTTTTTTTATATCAGCTGTAAGGAAGACTGCTTTGTACCCATCCTAGTACAATAAAGAGTAAGTAATGAAAAGAAAAAATCCCCTTTTAGTTTTCATTCCTTTGGGTTATAATGAAATTTTTTTTAACAACTCCTGAGTTTGCTGGAATTGAAAGACATACGAGTTCAACAGGACAAGGAACACTTGCGATCACACACACTTTCTTATTTGTAAGAAAAAGCAAAGGAAAACTTAAAAACTATAGACCAATCTCTATATTGTAAACATCTAGTAATATTTGATTCCCTGGTTCAAGTTTGACCTACTGAAGATGTGCATCTACTTTTTTTTTGTTTTATCCTATTAAGGATTATTACCAATATTTCAATTGCGTTCACTTTGGGTTTCACTTTCTGGTTTAGTTATTAAATCTAAAACAGAGAATAGTGTTAATAATTCAGACAGAGCAACAATCAGTCCAATCATATTCATGCAGGTTTACAGCGTGGTCTTTATAACCTCAAACCTCTCACTTTTGCGTGTATTGTGTGTGTATTTTATCTTGTTTGTGACATCTGATCGGATCTGGAAAGGTGCTTTGTACTGTAGATAAATGTTACTTACTGTTATAGTTTGCTGATACACTCTGTAGTGGCTTTGCTGTAGCATTTCCCGCCTCTATACTCATTTGCCATAAATGGTCAATTCCTCGATGTAATTGTCTTTGAGTGAAATTCACTTGGTGAGTAAAATGTTATCATAAACAACAGGTTATGAAAATGACACACAGGTTGTTTTAAAACCCTGAAATGTCCTTTACGCATCTGTAATATTTAAAAAAAAAAAAGTTTTATGAGTTTGAAACCTCAAATAGTGCAGTGTATACATCCTTTATCATCAGTAGAAAAGAAGTTTGTCTTTTCTATAAGCGTGGCTGTTTTTTGTTTTAGTTTTTTAATTTCACCTTTTTTTTTAAAGAAATAAATACATTATAAATACATACAGTTTAGAAATTACATAAAATACAATTTGAAATACTACACAGACAACAGTAAACACTTATAACGAGAGAAGGGCGCAGGTACATGGGTGAGTAAGAGAGGGAAAACCATACAGATATTTAGCTGGACATTTTTCAGGGGTACATTTACTGATACATTTCTCTTTGACCTGCAGAAATGACAGACACTCAGCTCCTGTCACAGACTTGCCTGTGCCTCTGCACCCAATGTGTTGTTGTATGGCATTATAAAGGGTCGGGGATTGCATTGCAGTATTTACGGCAGTGCAAGCACCTTAACATGAAGTGTTGGGTATACTCATGTGCTCAAATTGTCTGCATTCAACTCTGACCCTCACAGCACAGACAGCAGAGAAGGTGCTGCACTGTAGAGAGGTGGAGAGCTGTATGCGAATGACCGCTGTGTCCTCCACCCTGCATGTCTGTCACACCTCTGACCACCGTCGAGACCGTAGCTTTTGCAAATGAAGAGTAAGGAAGCAAAGGACACAATGCACAATGTTTATTCAGGAAGTGAACTGACTGGAAGGGCATCTAAACCCTGTCATGTTCATGAATGAGTTGTAGACATTTTGTTGTGTTTCACTAAAACAAAAACATTCACAAGGATACGTTGTAGGTTATGACCCAAAATGAGATCAGTGTCCTCTGCTGCAAAGTCAAAGAGAACAGGAACATGGAAGAGTTGATAGGAATCTCTTGCTATCTTTATCAAACAACATCTTTAGTGTAGAGATGAACTACTTTAGATGGGTTGAGCTGAACACACCAAGTGAGGTTCACAGAGGTTGTACGATTTGGCATTCATTCATTTTTTTGTAGCTGTAAGGCGAGGGCTGGACTGCTTGGATGCGTCTGCGACCTGTGGCATCATGTAATGTGTTTGACAAGCGTTTCCGCCCTGCAATGCCCAGCCTGGTGTACGATTGCCAGCTCTGGCTCATACCTATCTGGGGTGATGCTGGCTGAGTTTCCTCTCTGGATCACCGGCCAACTTTTCTCTAACAGCTCTCTTTGCTTTGTATAATGTTATCGGATGGGTTATTACCCCGAGCAACAGTCTTAAATGTTAAGAGATAAAGAAAGCACATACGATAATGTTTTTATAGTTATATGTGATAATTGTTTTCAAGGTGTCTCTCGGCAGTCACAGCTCACGGGTGACAAGCTGGAAGAGCAGTCTAGCACATTCTGTCTGCCTCATTGCACCCGCGCCCAGCCGCAACATGCTTGCTTACCCCAACAAAATGAAAAATCAATACATGTCTCCCATCTCCCCCATCGTTTGCAGGACAATTGACCCTGACACCATGATCTCTCAGTGTGAGTGATATTATTTCCACAAGGTTGGGCAAGAGGTATAAGACACATTTTTCAATAGGCAAGCAGGACACCTCTGAAAGCACCTTCCTGCCAACGGCCAATAAAGTCAAGTGCAGGCCATCAAACAAATAAATAGCTGTGGCAGGTTTAGGGTCTTTAAGGGCTTGATCGAAATCCAGGCATTTTTTCTGTTGGTTTAAAAAAAATAACAAAGTAGAAGTTTTAACACAAGTTACCATCCTACTCTCAACTTTTCTCCTGTTGCACTTACTGTGGAAAGAACAATTAGTAAAGATTAACATTTCTGCAAATTAAAACACAATTTCATCTATACATTAGAGATACATTTAGGATCTACAATTTAGTGATTATATTATTTTAGTCTTACTAATCGGTCATGCTGCCTCAGGCTAGTCTGCATTTTAATTATGGACAGTAATAATGGCAACAAGTGAGAGTTTTTTTTTTTTTATCAAAGATATTTAGAAATGCTCTAATTTCGTATTTGCATATAAGAGCAGGCGAATCTCAGCACACACCAGAAAAAACCCCACAGCAACCTCCTCTCCCTCTCAGATGCAGTTTTCTTTTGGCTTTTCTCTGGATTCGGCCGCATTCCTACCGTTTTTCTCAACATGCCATAACTCATAGCCAGGGACACAGACTTCCTGCTGAGGTGTCGCGCTTTGAGCTTTCTCAAACACAGCCAGGTTTTAATGTATTAAAATACACTCTGTCAGCACATTTTCGAAATTATGGGCTAGATTAAACGGCAACTTTGACCCACCTGTCAGAAGATACAAGCTTTTTTGCTGAGAGAGATTAATGCTTTGCTCTAACATTTTCTCCTGAACCCCCCTGAATGTTAATCAGAGCCCAAGAGCAGCAGTTGGGAGATTGGTCATTAGGTGAGGTGGAACACATTGATTTTTAATTTTGACATGCAAATTTGTTTGCCACCCTATTTGTACAGTAAGCTGACCTGCTTGCGTTCTTCTCAGCACTTCTCAGCATCATGGGATACTTTGTTTCAAAGTGAGTGATTAGTTTACTTCCCTGGCAAGTTGTGTGAAAGTATGAGTCCAGTGGTAGCACAGCGCTTTGCTCTTTCCTATTTGCAAAAGAGATTTCAAGCTTGACATGCCTCGAGTGACATTTGTGGATATTAAATTATTCCAATACATTGTATGGTTAAAATTTACATTCAAATGTACTTACATTTTAAGGCTAAAATGTTCAAGTAGTGCAAAATATGGCACTTGTACACATTATTAATAATGCAAATAAACAAAATCAAAACTCAACTTTTAATAAAAACGAATTAACAAAACTAAAATCTCACACAAAGATTTCACAAAACAATATGAATTTCCACAAAACTAATCAGAAAAACAACATATATGACATCTCACAAAGCAATTTTTTTTTTTTTTTGTATGTTGTATTCATGTTGTCATTTCATCATTCTGGTACACACGGCCTTTTAACACAGAAATGCAGAGAAACTGTATGTGTATCTTGTATTTATGAAAGATGAAACTCTACATGAAGATTAAAAAACCCTCACCTAAGTTTTAAGACGAGGAATTGTTTTGATTTTTTCTCATTTAAATGATTAATAATGATTGACCAACCACACATTACAAAAAGGTAATTGCAGTCAAAGTCATTGCAGCAATTAATACTATATGCTTTTGCATGATTGCAAAGTGTGACAAAACCAGAGTTACACAAAGTTATGTTTTGTAAGAAATACATATTTAAATGCCATTGGATAAAACTGTGAACCCCGCGCATTTACAAACAGTCCGTAAGAACTTGAAACAACAAACCTTTTGTGAGAGAAGTGACTGACAGACAAGAAAGAACGCAGAGGAAGTCATTAGGCCACACACCTAACCTTACACCTCAAGTCACGGCCTTCACAACTTCCTGAAACATGTGGACAGCGATGTGATGCAGGCTGAGGCGGTGGCCATGTTTCTGACCTCTAATCCCCGCCTCCTTAACAGGATCGAGAAACAGGCCTGGAGGCAAGCAGGGATCAGGCCCCTTAGGAGAAATATACCAGTGAGAGGAATAAACAAGACCACAGAGGGAAGAAAACACACAACGTTAGCAGTGTGGAGGGAAGGGGGGAGGCGGTGTAAAGGGATGTTATATGGATGAGAATGGGTTATACCCGAGGCTCAGCTCCAATTGATCTATTCACCTTCCCTCACACCTCTGGCATTACTCCTACTGTCTCTGCAAAACACCTGCTCTGTGCAAGTTTTGTCTTTGACTTTCCTCAAAACTGACCTCATCTACATCTGTTTGACTGACCTGTGTCACTCCCACTGTTGGAGGATTATCTGAAGGGTTGTGAGGTCACCGATTTGTATAGGTGCCTCCTTTACTTTACACTACTCCTGAACCCTTCTCACTTCTTCCCCACCCCCCACCCCCGTGAGCCTCCGCTGCACAGCCGGACGAGTCGCGGGCAGCAGCACATCTCTGCCTGCCACTGTGAACGTCTCTTAGAAGCATGTTAGCCATATCAGGGAAGCAGATAACTCCCAAAACCCGCACTCTGTCAGGGCGAGTCACAAATTTAGCTCAGCGGGCAAGAGTGCCAGTGGCACTGTCAGGCAGAATTAGAAAGAATTAAGACATCCATCCCAGAGACATCCAGTAGAAAGATAGAAACAGAGACAGGCGCCAGTAGATTGACATATTTGCCACATATTCATTTGAGCGTGTTCATGGGAGCACAAGGGGTGTCAGTGACAGCACTTTCTCACCTCAGTGACAGTGAAAAAGCCGCTGTGATCAGTGCAGTGGAAGGCGCAGCATGGCAGAGTTGGATTAGCTATGATAATATGATGACAGTAATTGAGCTTGTCATAATTGCTCAATCACTGAGCCTTTCCCCGGGGTCTGAGAAGCAACTGTTAGCGCTGTACAAGCCTTCATTATAGGAGTGTGATAATTCACTTACAGTAGGACGACTGGCACTATGATCATTTTGTGTGTGTTACCAGATTAGGCCACTAAAGAATTAGGTTGAAATAATCTTAGCTGTAGCGTGTGATTTATTGAATTAACTTTAACATACATTTGTGAACAAATGTGTTTAATATTATACCCCCTTTATACTCATATTGCAAGTTTGTTCATCTAAGTACTTGCTGAGAAAAACTACGTAGAGTTGCTAATCTAATGTACTGTGATCACCAATGAAACCTACTTAGAAGTGAGAACCTATTCAGTGTTGATTGACTCGATAACAACCAGAGGGCCATAAACAGGCACATCACAATGCCCCCACCTCTCACTGTCTCTCATAGACAAAGACAGAAGAAGAGGATGAGAGGGAGGGCAGGATGGATGAAAGGAGGGAGGGAGGGAGGGAGGGAGGGAGAGAAATATTGGGACAGAGAGGTGGCAGCGAAAGGACCACCTCACGGCGGAATTCACTGTCAGATTTTCTCCACAAGAATCTGGACCAAAAACCCCCTCGCCACGAACGAGAGGACGGAAAAGAGGGGAAAAAAAGAGGGAAATTGGAAAAAACAGCTGAGGGTGTAAATAATTCATGCAGACAATATGACTTTTTTATGTAAATTCAGTGCATTAACCCTCTATTATAATGATGGACGACAGATACGGGTGATGTTTCCTTGGTAAGAGCTAATGGATGACCATCATAAATTCACTGCACATTTTATTGTGTTGCCGGGAAAATTGTGCCTGCAGGCAACGTTGTTTACTTTTATGTCAGGGAGGAGGAGAAAAATCCTGCCGTCTTCAAAAGGAGAGAAGGGAAAAGAGAATGGCGAGTAAAAATAATGGGGCCCACACAGAGCGACTTGTTCCGTACCTTCTGCCATGTTTGGAGCAAGCGATCCCCCAACTGCCTCGGTGTGTGTTCTTCCTCATGCTCATGCCTCTGCCTCTCCTTCTCTTCCTCTTCTTCCTCCCCTCCAGCGCTGTCTTCCTCAGAGAACAGCGGGGTCTAGTCACATTAGCGACGCTGCACTCCTCCACATCGCTCCGATTACAGATTACTCACTTTTGCCGCCGCTGCTAGACTTGAAATTTGGGGAGGTAGAGAGACATCATTTTTCATTACTGTCTTCTGTGAGCAACATGATACTTGCCAGGCACTACTGCATGTGGCATTAATTTTCACAAAAGAAAACACTTTTTGAGTACTTCTCCATAAAAATACAGTTTCAGCCATCAGTAGATCAAAAGGCATATTTGATTAGCTTAAAACCGAGTGACACTTGATGGTGTTTAACGCTGACTTTAAAGCAAATAAGTGTGCAGCAAACAGACTTTCACTTGCCACTTTAGTTGTTCACTATTGATGAAAGGAAGAGATCTGCACAGGCCTGATCAACGCCTGGTTAGCCAATCTATCATTCCCCTTTCTGCCTTGTAGGCTGCCCCCAGGCCCTGCTCAAATCAACACCCTGCCCTGCCTCTCTCACTGTTTCTTACGCTCTCTTTTCCCTTTCCTCCTCTTTTATCCCTCCTCCCTCATCACCCTCTCCTCCAAATCTTCCCTCCATCTCTGATTTATCTTGTAATATTGGCTCCCTAATTAACACTAGGAACCATATGTCTCGTGTGTCTTGTTTTGGGTGGATTTTAGCATACTAACCCCCCAACCTCCCAATCCTTCTCTCTTTTCCCCGAGTCTGTTCGATAGAGTAGGCTTGCTTGGAGCAAATGACTAACAACCAAAGGGAAAAGCTAACATGCACTGATAGTCTTAGTGTAGCTTTCAAAGAAATGTACATCCACTGGGTTTTTTTTTTATTCCAAAAATAAATGCCAGAAAAAAAAAGAATTATTTCTTCTATTTGAAAGGGAACCTTAGTACTTAACATGGCATGTTTTATTGCACATTATAACCTCTTAAATCAGTTGATATTACATTTATGCGCTCATATCTAATTGTGAATTATACTGAGAAAAAAAGATCTGCAACACATTGAAAACACACACACATACAACATATACACATTCTGGTGCTGCTGGTGTGGAGGAGTAGCAGATGGTGGGAGCCAGCTGTTTCATACCAAGCTGGCAGTGGGCACACACGGAGACACTACAACACACACACACACACACACACACACACACACACACACACACACACACACACACACACACACACACACACACACACACACACACACACACACACACACACACACACACACACACACATATGGGCCCCCTGCTCACCAGGCTCCCAGCTGGATCTTCATGGGGTCACACTCTCACCTTCCCCAAGGACATCAAGCCTCACCCGTTCCCGTTGAGGCCACCGTGGTACTGCTCACACATCTGCATCACTGTCCAAGGTGCCAACTAAGACTGACTTGCCAGCACCTGCATGGGGGGGAAACGCTGCCTACTGTTAAAGCAGCATATCGGTGAAAATTTGCACTCATCCCCCACTCACACGTACACACCACAGCACAGAGCTAAATGGGCCAACTAAGTGGTTAAAGCACAAGTCATATATGTTGCCCTGGATAAGGGCGCCTTGCTAAACACATGATGATAATTACCCACCCAGCTGCCTGGTGCCATGTGCCATAATAGGTCTCGCCTCAGCGCCGGGTCCTCCGAGACTTTCCCTACCCGCACGTTGCTAATTTCTCAATTTGTCCGCCACATTTTCTCTCTCATTTTACCATGCTTAACCTTTTCCGTCGGCTAATGTACACCTTCCCAGCCTCTTTGTCAAATCTGGGCCAAAGTGATGCTTCCTAATGATTCACTTACCAGCCGAGTCATTCTGTAGATTCAAATGAACAAACAAGAGCCCAAATCTCACTGGGGAATTTGATTAATAATACCATGTACATAAGGAATTGACAAAGTGAATGAATAATATGCTTTGTTCAAATGGCAAGCAAGCCTTGCTAGGTATTTAGTAGATTTTGTTTGTGCTTAGAAGTTCCATCCTGTGCCTCTGGCAAAGCAGACACTTTGTACGGTGTTGGGCCACTTTACAGAGCCCAGCAAGTGTCTGGGGAGCCCATCTCTATTGCAATTGCTGGAGGAAAACCAAAGCTTGGCGTCGTTTCCCCTCTTGTTTGCGGGCACTTGGAGGGTGTTTATCTAGAAAAGAATAACAACTTGTTTTATTCATGTTGGGGATGGAAGACACTATGCCCTCCTGAGAGAGGGGTTGATCAGTGTTAGCGGAGTAGAGATAGTCACTTTTTATTGTGGCATACAATGTGTGTGTGTGTGTGTGTGTGTGTGTGTGTGTGTAGGTGTGTAGGTGTAGGTGGCTCGTAGTGCTGATAGTACACTTGAACCCAGGGGTATTGTGTTTTCTGGAGGGGGCGGCCTGTTCTGGTCCTATCTTTGCAGAGGGCAACGTAGAAGTTGAATACTACTATCTCAGTCTCAAATTGTTAAGATATATACAATCATCTGCCAGATAAAAGAAAATGATTCAACCTTAAAATAGGAATGACATCCAAAAAAACAATCTTTTAACCATACCTCAGGTATAGTACATAGCTGCACAGATGATATATTTCACAGCTGAAGTTGTTGTAACAAAACTTTACATGTGAGACTTTTTGCTTATGCTGTAACAAGAATTTCTAACTATCTAGTCTACACATTAGACACAGTAGAATTAGGAGGATACACTGTAAATGTCGACATCCTCGCTAAGGACATAGTTGCAACTCTATTGTGCACTTACCATATGCAAAACCTCACATAACTGATTTAGTAACTTTGTTTTCGAATAATGAAAATCCTGGGAAGATTCTGACACATCAATCATATTGTCATTGCAAAGGCATCAATGTACTGATGTCTGATGTCTGTACTCCAAATCAGACCTGAAATACTGTTACAAATACGGTTACCTCTTTGTGAACGTCGAGACTGTCTGTGAGAGAGCTGGTTGTGAAACATGACATGTTCATCATTTTAAAGCAGAGAGCATAGGACGTCAGCCTCTGTTCTTGTGCGAGTGGTATTTAATCTGCTGCAATTAAAATATTAATCATCTTACTATTAATTAAGTTGGTTGGGTGCAAGTTGCGTTTTTATTAGTGCCGCCATTTAGTGGTCTAAGTGACAAACCTAATGGGGCCACTCTGAGATAAAGACAGTAATTGGGTTTGGCAATTCCATTTCCACCACCGACCATCCTCTCACCCACCCACTAGCTCATCAATAATTTATCTAATTACTGATATTGTGGCATGAGTCACTCTCAATTTAGGAGACAAACATGATTATTTAATAATAATAATGCTTCCAAACATATGCAATGTCTCCTGGCCTGCCTCACTTCCCTCAATTTTTAATGACTTGTTAACACAATGAGCAAAAGAGACCTCAAACAGGACAACAAAAGAAGTCCATCAGTGACCTTTACCGACTAAATATTAAAAGGAGAATTACAATAATACTAGCTGCAAAATACAAAACTGCCTCTGTCAGTGTGTGTTTATGTTTGACTATATGCTTTATTGATAAATAGAAGCCGGAATAGGAGAGCTTTGGTAACCTTTCAGGTCTCCGAGATTCAAAACTGCAACAAAAAGGGTGGGATTGGAGGGGCGGGGGGAGGGGGGCATCTGAGTGCTATCCACATCCCATAATGATCTCAATAATAACTCTGACAACAGTCATGGACATAAAAATTGTGTGTGATATGGTGATATGAGTGCCAGTATGTGCGTGTGTGTGTGTGGTTGGCTTGGATTATGAGGAGCAGTAAAACACAGAGAAACTCAGTGAATATGCTGGAGGTAAATGAAGTCCCAGGGGGGTAATATTCACCTCGCCATAATAATTCTGCCACTGGCAAAAGCCAGCTAGCTTTGCTGTAAGTGTGTGTGTTTGTATGTGTGTATGACGATGTGTTTCTCCTGAAACTACCACATATGAGCCCTCTCTCTCTCTCTCTCTCTCTCTCTCTCTCTCTCTCTCTCTCTCGCTCTCTCCCCATCTCTCTCCCTCTCCCTCTCTCTCTCTCTCTCTCTCTCTCTCTCTCTCCCCTCTCTCTCTCTCTCTCTCCCTCTCTCTCTCTCTCTCTCCCCCTCTCTATCTCTCTCTCTCCCTCTCCCCCCCCCCCCCTCTCTCTCTCTCTCGCTCTCTCTCTCTCTCTCTCACACACACGCACACACCGTCTGCAATGTGAACCGAATCCAACTTGCCTTGTTCTTTTTCCCTCTCAGTGGCAAAGCTGACAACTCGGAACTGCACCTCAGTAGTCAGCTGAGGCGAGCAGGAGGAAGTAGTCATTCATCCAGTGTGTGTCAACCACAAGTTGACTAGGAGAATGAGCAGGGAAGCAAAGCGATGTCTATTTCTGTCTCAGATGAATGAGAATGGTCAGGGAGGAGAGCACAGTCTACCCACTGAGGGAGACACTGGGTTTCATTGTGAGCTTCAGGGCTATAGGGAGCAGTGATCGGAAGGTTGGATCTGTTGAATATGTGTCTCTTTGTTTGTGTGTGTGTGTGTGTGTGTGTGTGTGTGTGTGTGTGTGTGTGTGTGTGTGTGTGTGCGCTTGCTTGTTTCCTCTGCACCCAAGTGCAATGAATGGCACTCATTAGCCTCATGTTAGCCTTGCGAGCTGCTATGCCCTGCGGCAATGAGGTCACATAAAACGTCCAGACTTGATTACATGGTAACGCACTTACTTACATCGGTGTGTAAGTAACACATACTCTCACCAAATATCTTTCATACACTTTCAATACTGCTAACGGACACATCAACACATATCTTCTGAAAAAGAGTGCAATTTCCAGTCAAATTGAATTATTTTTTAAAGTTTTTTTTTATTATTTGTTTTATTATTACTTAATAAATGTATATTTCACTTTAAAAAATGATCACATATGCACTTTCAACTAAACACGTTTTTGCTGATAGATACATGTTTATAGTTTACAGAGCATATTATGTTCATATTATGTTTATAGAACATATGTTACAACATACATACAATACACATACAATATTATAATAGTACAGTACACCCAAACAAGATGCACAGAAGTCATTTTCAAAATGTTTTCCACATCTGAGTGTTTCTCAGTCTTTTGTCTTTAATTTAATGATGTGGATATAAAGGGAAAAAAGCCTAAGGGGGAATGCTGTGTTCTCCGTCATCAACACAGATTTCTGTTCCTTTTGCATTCTGTGCAATCATTTGTAGAGCTACTCTCCTCCACATGCTGTTCTTTTAATATCAAAGCAATTCATAACTTATAAAAGTATCGGTGTTAAAAACGGATGAAAATTGGTTAAAACTAATTGGATATTAATTTTTTTTTACAGCACAAACACTGTGTTGTTAAACAATAATCAGCAGCTCAGTCTTTTGTTTTTTTTTGTTCACTTCCTGCTACTGGTAGATTTTTTGAGCTTTCAATGAATCTTAAACGTGGACTTTATTTCTTATTTACGTCTTATTTTCATGTGTGTCATTTTGCAGCATACATGTCTGTGTATGCTCATTCACTGTGTGATTTGTATTGTGTTCATGTGTCATTTTAAGCATACATATCTTTGCATGTGTGCAGTTATGAGTGTGTGTGTGTGTGTGTGTGTGTTTAGGCTTGAACCCAAGGCCCTCTAACTAGGACTGTCAGCGAAACTGAGGCGGGGTTCTCTATGTGAAATTAGTCTCTGTGGGAAGACGAGAGGCATCGCTAAGGCCTTCTCTTTTAGCCAGTTGGCCCAACCCATAGCTGCCCAGCCACTGTCACACTGAGAAGCACTTGTCATTGAAAGGAGACATTAATTGCCTTGGTGCAATGGCAGGACGCTCACTAGCCGTGCTCAGGTGCACCTTTGCTGCTGCCTTGCAAATGAGATGCAGAGTGTTGGTAACTGTACCTCCTTCCCGGGGATAATTGACCCTGGGGATCCGCCTTGCAGTCCAGCCACCCTCCTTCTTTCCTTGCTTATTTCTTCCTCTTCTTCACCTCCTCCTCTCTTCACCCTCTGTTGCCTCCAAGACAGCGCAGGACACCTCCTGATTGGTTGGTACTCAGCAGGAAGGGGTTGGCCCTTTGACCCTGCAGCCACCCTCCTCTTCTCCATCGCCTCTCCCTTTCTCTTCCTGTCTCCAGCTCCTTCACAAGGGCATTCACATGGTGATGCGCCCGGTGGAGACGAGAGGAGAGAGAGCTGCCTGACACTACTACTGCCCAGACCATTAATGCAACCTTTGTAAGAGGTGCACAAACCCCTCCCTTCTCTTTCTGTTTTTGAAAAGTGCCCCACCCCACACCCTCGCAGCTTAGTCATGTTGTTTTTGTGGTCACAGTGCCAAGTTTTAATGAGGTGAGACTCCTTATATACCACTGTGTTACTTGCTGGGCTTTAGCAGGCAGTGCTGTTTATTTACACCTAAAGGTCCGCGCCGCTCAACCTTAATCGACCCATGCATCGCTCAATCACAAGCAAATGTATGGAAAACAAAGGCACACCTGTATACCTGTGAACAGTGCTGCGGATTACCTTTCAATCCCCCCTCCACTCACACACATTTTGTTTGGCTTTTATGTTGTTTGTTCTTCCCTCGCACTTCATTCCCTCTTCTTTCACAATTTATTTTTCCTTCTCTAGCTGTTCCTCTTGATTGTTAGCTCTGTCATCCTTTCAGTTTAGTCTCTCTCTCTCTCTCTCTCTCTCTCTCTCTCTCTGTCATGTGCTTCAGAGTACGGAAAACAATTAGTACACAAGTACACACCTGGTAAGCCATTTGCAAGAAGCCTGCGGCTGAGATCGCAGCCCCTGAGCATAATATGCAAGGTGTGGCAGAGAATGACACTGTTAATCTTGAAGGATTACTTTCTCATGGAGCAATTTGTCACAGGAAAAGTCTATACTGTTTGCTTATGTACTCCGTGCATATCCTCCTGTACCCTGCGTGTCTTTGCCTCTGCTGATGTGCTTGTGTGCACTTGCTTATGTGTGGGTGTTAAAATGTTAAATTACTGATCTAGTGTAATTGAATAGTGGGCCATCTGCTCGGATGTTTATCTTCATTTTCTTTTCTTTCTTTTTTGCACATGTTTTCACGCTTGTGTATTTACACGTGTGTGATTTTTCAACTTAATACGTGTGTGTGTTTTTGTGTGCACGTGTGTTTCATCTGTAGCCTTCAACTGGCTGGAAGCCCCCACTTTGGTGGAGAGGCCAGCCATGGCAGAAGAGGGCTGCGCTTAGTGCGTTTCATGCTTAATTCTGTGTCAATTAGTTGACTGTTACCTTCCCTCCAGCAAAAGAGCGCAGAGAGAAACACAAGCCCACAGAAATCCTCTGGCTTTGACAGGCGCAGTGTTCAATCATTTATCCCAAGGCCCCGGGACACGGAGCACTGTCAACAAACATTCCATTGAAATCATATCAAGCCTCTTCTGTTCCCTCGTTTTTTTAAATTTTTTTTTTACCCTCTCTGCTCTGCCTCTCACTCTTTCCATCTCGCTCTGCCTCTTTATCTCACTTGTTCTTTACCCTCTGCTTCCTCTCTCGATATGCTTCTACCCACCTTCGCTCTTCTTGCTGACTTCCTCCTCACCCTCTGGGGTTTCTTGGTCTCTGTAGCAGGGGTTTAAGTTCTTTCTTTAAGCCGCTGTGCCTCTTCCTCCCTCCCAGGACTTGGCAGCAGAGTGGTAATTTGTTAAGCTGCTTCCCTGGTTTCACCCCCAACTTGGCATACGGTCAAGTTGTGGTCGTATCTCAAGATGAGCACCAAGATCACAGAAAGAAATAATTGTTTTGCGTGAATGTGATTCAGAGGATATTTAACAAGGCATGGATGGACGCATCATAAAACATAAACATCAATGACTGCATTTCAATTGATACCGTATATGCATTTGTATATACATCACCTTTTGACCCATATCCTTTACACCAAGAGAACATATACTTTAAAACATATGCATACGTCTTTGCAAATGCTGTGGTTTTCAATATAGGTTGAAGCTGAAAGGAGTCTTTGATCACAGCATGTGGCGGGATTGAAGATCTATGATCTAACAAATATTGAAACTGAGGTATCGTGCACTGGGGCACTCGTCAGCTCAACTATCTAACTTGACTCTCACACTGAGGAAATGAATCATTTGAGACAACACTTCAAATATACTGTACAGAGATTTCATAGCCATGTGCCATTTAAAAGAAAATAGAGATTAGGCTATTTGGAATACATCAGCCAATTAGCTTCAGAGCCTCTTGTCTCTCCTGTTTTCCCCGTTCTCCCCCGTTCTTCGCTTTTGGCCCATTGGTACTCTCGGATATGCTGATGCAGGATATTTTGCAGGTAAGGTGGACAGAGGCCAAATCTGAGTTTTTTTCTTGGCTTCCTCTGCTTTGGGCTACAAACATTGATGCAAAGCAAGAGTTAGAAGAGAAAAGGGAAAGGAATCTTTCACTCCCTCCCCTGAGCATTCATCCCGAGAGATAATCAACTCACCTGGGTATCTCTGTGGTGGAGAGTGATAAATAAATGTATTGGATTAATTATTAAAGACAGCCTAAATGAAGATAGATACTATCCTCTGAAGGTTTGCTGGTACCACAAGTCTGATCTCTCAGATGTTGTTGTGATTCCTGTTTTGTTTGCCTCACTGGTGGTCAGGAGCCATATACTGTAAGTCTTTATATCTGTATTCTGTCACTTTAGACAATTCCCCATATTTACCCTAGTTTATTTCACCTACATTTTTCTTAATTTCAGGACAAATGGAAAGATACTCACAGTGGAGTTGGCATAATCACACACTGGTTAGTGTGCAAAGGAAAAAAAGCTTCTTCCACCTGAAACGATGCCTCAAACACGTTTTCAAAATTAACTGTGAATACATGACAACACTAATAAAATGGATCAAAGGGGAAGTGGGTCTTTCTCAATTCAGACTTCAGGCCTTTGAACAATATTTGGTGGGCGCACTCTCTTACTCAGCACAACATGAGCCTCCCACAATATAAACCACACAACCTTTTTGCAACAATGACCACAAATCCAAACTTTTGTATTTCTGAAACAAAGAAATCTTAAAAAAAATGACTTGTCCTGTTTGTGATCATTAAACAAAAATATGTAGTGTCTCTTTGCACATGCTAGCCAAACAACCTTAACCCCCCCTCTGGCTATTCAGGTTTACTTCCCACTGCAGAGTGCCTCCAGAAGACAACAACAGGGCCCTTGTATCAGTCCCTGGACAAAGCCAAATTAATATTTAAAGATCATTACTAATGCCCCGAAGTAAAACACAGCGACTAGGTAATTAATTGATTGAGCTGGGTGGTCCGCAGAGAGATTAGACCGGATGAGTGTTGTTTATCTCTGTTGTTATTGAAGTATATTTGATTGCTTTGAGCGAATGATTTTCTATTGAATGTAAAGAAGGGGGGACACGCTACTGTATGTTTGACCTGTAAGGCATATGCAGTGAGTTTATATTCTTGGAGTGATATAATCAGTTGGGGATTAACTGTCTCTTGTGCTTTCCCACAGTATGTATGTAGTGTAAATTTGCAACGCCAGTAATCTATTGTACAACACAGTTTACATTGGTGTTAAGTGGAATCCGTAGACCTGTTTTCACAAGCTCATATAACAAGTGGATGGATTTCCACTGCTGATTATAGCAGATGCACTTGGCAAGACAATAAGTTTTGTCATAATTTATCTGTCCCACTTCCTGTATCAACTGTTGGAGTGTCAACGGAGTGCTAATTGTTGTCCGGCATTTTGATTTATCAAAGGCGCAAGCCAAGGAACAACAGAGGATGATTTTGCATTTGGCAGGCTGTCCCCATTCCTTAGCAGCGTGCCAATGGTTCCGTTTCCTGGTGAAAAGCCTAAATTCAGTGAATCAGTACCTTGGATAGAGCCGCCTGCTCTGTCCACATGCTGCATCACTCTGTCCTATTTCCATACTGTATACAAATACTCTAAGGTGTACACTGTGTACTAATGTTGTCTGTGTAGTATTTTAAGTATTTATTCAAGTGTTGTAGTTGTACTCAATTTTGTCTTATTCTATCTGCTTTACTACATTTCTGATAGACACAGACATTGTTTTTTTTTTTTTTATTGTCACAAAATGGGATGTGTTGCTGGGACATAGAGAAGTTAATTTGTAAGCAGCCTTTTAATGTTAAAGCTGGTCCAGTACTGGGCTAACATGAACAAATCAACAGTTTAACACTCTAAAAACGTGAAGCACATTTTGCTGCTAAAACTTTAGAGGATTTAGATGATCCTTTTGATTCTTTTTACTACCAATGATACTAGCAAGAAAATGATTGAGTGTACCATATTTTACGAACAAGAAAGAAACAAGGTATGCATTGACAGATGTGAATTAATGTCCAACTCTATTTATTTCAGATAATATTATAAAAGTAAGTAAAAGGTTTTTTATTTTTTATTTTTAATATGCTTGATTGTATTAATATACTCCAAACACGGATAGAATTAGCAGTAGCATGATAGGGACACTGGGGATGTGGCAATGTTTTGTTTCTTATTTTGACTGCCTTTTTGTAGCAATGTAAATGTGAGAGTTGTCATACACGACACACATAAATAATGTTTTGGGCAGCATATTGAATAAACTTTTCTGAGTTGCCCCAAATGTCCTTGGCTTAGAATGCATGAAAAGGTGTCCTTTCTTTCTTTCTTTCTTTTTCCCATTTTGAAAGCATCTTGTGAAAAGAGCATTCAAGAATCACCATGTTTTTCACAAGTTTTTTGGAGATGCCTGTCATGAATGAACATGGCGGTTGTGTTCCAGTGCCAGCTGGCAGAAGAAGCCTAGCACGTCCCAGAGATGAGCGAAGGGCCAGCTGGATGCCCGCCGAGAGCTTTAACACACTCCTCACCATTGCTGCAAACTCCATCAGCCCATCCTGTTAACTGACACAACACAACACTAATTGTGCATTAATCAGTGGGTTTAGTTACCCGATCCCATGAGCCTGCGGTGCATTTCAGTGGTTGTGATGCAGAAGTTTGATATTTGTGTTTCACTTTTCTATGGCTCCCTGAAGTCCTAACTTTGGCTTGCTGTCTGGCATGTGGTTAGTCAGTCGGTTAAGGGCCCACAAATATACTGGAATTAATAGCTGTGGATGCGGGGGCCCATAGAGAATTCCTATGTACTATGCCCCTGTTAGTTATTACAAGTAAAGCTCCAATTCCTTCTGTAGTTTCACAATTTCTCAACCAAATGAAGTGCAAGTGTCAGATGGTGACTGTTGGGAAAGTGTGTAGAAAGTTCAAATAAGACGTAGTCAGGATTTGTTTTTACTTCAAGATACAGTAGAAGAGTGGATGTGAAGCCATTGAAGACATTAAGACCTTAATTCTTATTAGATTCACCTGAAATACAGTAGCGACCCTAAACACCCAGTGATCGCTGTATGATCTAGAGAAAGTACTGTGAGAAAATGTTCATTACACAACCGTCCCTGACTGGTTTTGTGCTTTGCTCATTTTTCTGCTTTAGGCGGTAATCAATCATCACGTAATTTATCTCACACCGATGCTGAGTTCCTTTTATCAACTGCCAGGCTACCTCAGCTGCACAGCATTACTGACTACAGGTGTGTTGGCTTACTTTGCAGGAATTACCAGTAGATAAAAAAGTCAAGTTCCCATGCCTATCTGCCGTATGCTATTATTTTGAAAAATGTATTCCTACTGAAAGGGGCAGAGGATACGTGAAATGTAACGTTGGGGTTATTATTTAAAAGTAATTAAAACCACTTGACAAATTTACTTTAGAACTAGCTCAGTTTTAAGATATTGGTTTGTTTGCTGCGGTTTTAAAGCTAGTAAATGTCATATGTGACCCAGTGGCTCAGGGCAATGACAACTTTCTAAAACAGCATCTTCTCACATAATTATTGTAAGGAGAAGTAAGCATCAAGAAACAAAAACATTTTTTTTATTTAACCTATGGCAGAAACGCTTTTGCCATAAGTCACCCTTTGCATTGTTCGCCTCTTGGGATGTCCGCCGTCACAGATGCAGCACGTCTGGCCTCCTTCTTCTGTGGGTCAAAGCTGCCTGTGTCTGTGGTAGTAAAGCACTAAGGAGAGTGTCTTTCTGCGTGTGTGTGTGTGTGTGTGTGTGTGTGTGTGTGTGTGTGTGTGTGTGTGTGTGTGTGTGTCTGTGTGTGTTGAAGGGGGAGTTGGAGTGTGGGTGCATGCAGATGGTTCACAAGCCAACCTTTCAATTAGGCCCGGAGTATAAATATCCGTGGCTGATTGGAATGTGGCGGCTGCTGGCACAAAAGGCTCGGCTTGGCCCGGCTCCAAGACCCCGTCGCTCACTCACTCTCTCAGTCATGCTGGACGCCGCCCAAGGTTACTTTGTCAATGGACGCAATGATTTCTAACGCCCTGTGTCCGCCGCGATCACCCTCCCTTCCCCATCCGCGTTTCCATCCCTCCTGCTCCGTTTCCCGCCTGCTCCATAGCTAACTTTACATTTGAAATAGGCCTTCAGTTAAACTCAGTTGGAGGTTTGATGTCCCTTCTTTCCCCTCATTGGTTTTGTGTATTAACTGGATTTTGAAATTCCCATTGCAAAAGGTGTTTTCTGTTTCAACATTTCAAACAAATTTCCCCTATGCGATTTTGTATCTATTTATATATACATATATATATATTTCCGCCCACAGCAAGTGTTTGGGTTCCAGTCCAGCTCCTAATCTTATTTAGCTGAAGCTGCAGGTGAACAGTCCCTGTATTCTGCCTGGGTAGACCCTGTATATCCTTTGCAGATTATGGGGATGAGCTCCCAGACAATTTATCCCTCCATCCCAAAAGCCTGTCACTCTAAGCTGTCTGAGAAATTATCCACACACCCAGACACATGGTGGTGAGGGTATGAAATGACAAAGCAGAAATGTTTTGGGAGAAGGATATGTTATCACTGTCACAGAACGGTTTTGAATGTTGTGTAGTGCACAGCCTACAAATAGGATTGGAATTAGTTCTGTTACAAGGGACTCGGAAGCTGCTATCTTTTTACTCTTGATTTTACTTTAGATATTTTGAGTTTGGGAACTTTTCTAGTACATTTTAGTATCCTACCATTTCTGAGTTAATGGAGGTTTCAGTGACTACAAATGCCCTCATGTTTCAACATTTAAAGATTCCTCATGTTGTCCTCATAGTTTCTCAAAGCAATAGAGTCATGCTCCACCAATAATATTATATGCCCTTTGTTAAGAAATCTCCCCTCTTCTTTTATCCCTTCACCCCTCCTCCTGGCCCCCCTTCTCTGCAACCCACCTACCCAAGCTGTGTCAGGGAAGCCCCCCAGTCTCTTATGCATCCTTCTGGAATCAAGAGAGATTAAAAATTAGGGGATTAGGTTTCCCTCCTAACCCTGTAATCCAACAAAACAATGCTTTCTAACGTTGAGCGAGAGCTCCCGAGGCGTGGGTAAGTCCTCCGTGTCAGTTATTCCTTATGGAAGGGTTCCCTCGGAAAAGACGCACACTCGCTTTCTGTCTCCGATCACCTCCTCCATCCCAACCCCCTTTTTTATTATCCAGGGCTGTAATGAGGCAACATGGGAGATGGGGCCTAATATCTGCTAATAGGGTCAATGGAATAAACTGTTTTATAGGGGTCACTGCTGGCACAAGGACGAAATAGCTGCTAAATGCTTGTCTCGTCTGGTGCCAGCTGTAACTATGATTTTTTTTTACAACAACAATACAGTGTCAGGCAGTAATAATGATTCCGATAACACTGAGGAGCCCCGGTGATGTAAGACACAGGCAGGCTACTGAATTAAGGCCCTGTTTTAAATATGTCAGTGCCACGCTCAGGCTGGAGCTATAGCTGGCCATGGGATGCACTCCTTTAATTTCATCGCTCTGTCAGCTTTTATTAAAACCCATTTGTCACAAAGAGAGAGGGAAAAAACGAAAAGGAGCAAAAAGTATAAGGGGGGGGGGGGGCACAGATGAAGAGGGAGAGAGGGAAAAGGAGGACAGGGAAAAGAAAGATATAAACAGAGAGAAACACATGTGGAGACAAAGAAGGGTGACTTTCCCTAGGTGCTAGATAACAGAAATTGTTGTTTTGAGGAGGGGCAAGGGTTGCGGGTGGTGTTGATGGTGGGAGGGGGGCAGGTGGGATGGGTTGCCACCACCTTGGGGATTGGGTCTTATAGGTGGAAGACAGGGTGGTAAGGAGTGGGAGGGTCTGAGGGGCTCAGCAGGAGTGATTAATGATGAATCTGGGGTATAGTGGACCGGTGGGACTCCCCATACCCGTCTCCATCCCCATCTTGCTCATCCACCTTCCCCCCACCCTTTACCCAATCCCAGGTCCTCGCCACCCCACCATCATGCCCATTTGTAACTGTCTTGGGAGGGGCCATCAAGGACCCAGTGATGTGCCCCCTCATTTTCTTTAAGACAAGAATGAGAAATGCGTCCAAAAATGTGTCATTTCCAAATCCAGCTCTTAAGATTTATTTTGGATGGCTACTGTTTATTAATGTCATTGACTCAAGACTAATTATTGTTCCACACTTCATACAAGAGGAATTCCTTCAAAGTCTCAACAATGTGTTCACACACACTCACATAGTGACTCACATGCTATTCAGTGTAACATTAACATGTTTTGATGTTTCCCTTATTGAAATCCTAACAGGATTACGTCCAAACTCCTGTCTTTCATTTTGAAGGTTTTAGGAAATCATGGGCAGAGAGAAGCATGTGCATTTATTTGTTTTTCGCTGGGGACCAGGCGAGGGTTTCTGCCAGAGAGTTAATGTGCCTGTCTGAATGTGTGTGTGTGTGTGTGTGTGTGTGTGTGTGTGTGTGTGTGTGTGCGCGCTCTACAGAGTGTGTGGCGGCCACACTTTCCTCACTCTGTCAAATAGCTTGGTGGGTTCTGAAATGGCATCAAAGTGGCCCGCTGCCATATTTCCACCCCGTCCTGTGGTCCCTTAACTCCCTGTCATCTACCTCTAAGCCCACACACCCCAGGACCTACAATCAAAAGAAAATTAAATGATTCATTATATCTTCCCGCCTTCTTCACAAAGTAAAAACATGAAAAATGAAAGACAAGAAAAGCCTTTCAGAAACACTTGTTCAATGCATTTTACGTTCTTCTCCGGTCCCCTCGTTTCTGTCTCTCTAACTGAATAGTACATGATGGCACTTGACGGAGAAGAGGAGGTGGAAGACGAAGAAAGGGGAAAGCAGAAAGAGTGAGTGAGGAAGAGGGGGGGGGGGGGGGGGGATAAAATGAAGTGTGACAACATATGAATTTCAAATTTCCGAGGAGACATCAAAGTGCGCCATCCGGGGTGTCTCTTCGACAAGGACACTTTCTGATTTTTAATTCCGTCCCCTGATTGTATCGCTGAGGCCCTAACGAAGAACGGAGGAGCAACACCAGTGAGTGGCATCAGGCAGCGAGAGATAGAGCAGGAAGGAAGGGAGAGGGTAAGGGGAAAAGAGGGGTGGGGGGGCATAGCGGAAAGAGAGAGTAAGTGAGATCAGAGGGGGTTAGAAGAAATAGATAGAGGAGGAGGAGGAGGAGGAGGAGGAAGGAGAGAAGAAAGGAGAGCCTCATCCAAACACTGACGGCTGGGGCCTTTGTTGTTGAAGGGATCATAGCTCCTCTTTCATCAGACAGAGAAATGGAGAGGAGAGAAAGGAAGAGAGACAGTGAGTGAGAGCGATCCACTCCTTTTTCCACTGGGGTGACAGGGACATGGATAGAAGGAGGGCAACTTTTTTCACCCTTTGCACATATCAAATCAAGGCTCCTCTTCCAAGGACTTATCATGTTGTGCACACTTTGAGAGCAAAATGCTTACAAGTATAGCTGGGGGTGCATGTTTTCTTGATTCATTTTATTTAAACAGGGACAATGCACAAGTTAACATTAACCTTGTATAAGAACAAGGAGAGATGCATTGTGCCAGGTTGTAGCACAAGTGCTATTTTCCGCCCGTAGTCCCTTGGCAGTTAACAGTATGCCCGCTTTAACCTGAAACAATATGTCTATTTACACTCAGTTGATTAGCTAATGTCAACATAGTGTCAACATATACTGTTATATATTGCTAATCAATGGTCCTGTTCACTCTTCCTCTGCTTTACAGTTCAGACAGCAGTTCACTACCGTAGCAGTCTAATTGCCTGGGAGGTTCTCAGCAGGAGTGTGGCTGGCCTCTGGCATTCCCATTCCTGGCAAAGCTCTACGCTAGTACTGCTGCCAGCCCGCCCTGCCCTGCATCCACGCCAGGGGTCTCATAACCCAGAAGGATCCCCCATGATGGGCACTCCCCACAAGGCCTCTTTTGAAACGGATGGGAAACCCCAGGGAAGCAACAGAAAGGTTGGAAAGGTCATATTACTGGCATGTATTCGCATGTAGTGCACTCATCCTTTACACTCTCTCTCTCTCTCTCTCTCTCTCTCTCTCTCTCACTCACTCACACACACACACACACACACACACACACACACACAATTATATAGCAATCAAATATGATTATTATTAATATAAAAATTGAGTCATGTACTCTGTTAAAAACAAAAACACTGGGGGAACAGTTCCCTCAATCACAGTGATGATGAGGTAAAAGGCTTTAGACTTTAGGCGGTTGTACTTTACAAGTCTGGATCTAAGGGCCCTCCAAGCCACACCAGTGTGGAGGCAGAACTGTGGGCAGCAACACACCTGGGTTTTATAGCCATGTCCCTACAAACAATACCTTGGTGGCTCATGTCACAGCACAGTCAGTGACCTGTTCTATAAATAAATTATTGTTTAAAGGGATGCAAAGTAGATGAGTCAAAAACATTTTCGAGCCAAGTGTGAAAAGCCAGAGATGTGTTTCCAATATGTGCAAGTGGTTTAAAAATGCAGAGAATTGACAGATGTAACCATCCATTCATTTGATTTTAGAGTGAGAGTGTGACAGCATGTTTAGTAATACTTTTTTTTGTTTACATTTTTGCCAGTTGAAAAGATGACAGACATTATGGAACGCACTTTAAGCATGAGTTTTCAATGAGATTAGAGTCCTTCGGTGAAGTTAAACTGAAAAGTAATTTGGTCTGTCAGGACTTAAAAGTAAAATCTTGACATATTCATAAATAAAAAAACAAGCAAACAAACTTTTGACTAAATGGTAACATCCAGCTATTTTAACAGATCAGAGAATTAAGACAGAAGGTCAAGCGCACCCATGCCATGCACACCACATCACCCTAATACACAGACACACTCACAAGGGCCCCTCCTTGGTTGTGGAGAGGGGTGCATGGTGAAGCAGCTGGAAGACGTGGAACCACAATGGCCCTTTAGGGCGAGACAGCCATAATCCGTCCCCCGTCCGACAGCGCCAGTGAAAGGAGACCCGTCAATCATAGCGTGGCACCCTCGGGTCTCTAAGATGGGCGCGCTTAGATTTAGGATTTACTGTACCCCCTCTTTTCTGCCCTATTAAAACCTCTTTGCAGACGGACAGAGATACATGTATGCACGTGTGTGCATGCAGGCACACACACCCACCAACACATACATACACAGTTTGCTGCCTCTTGTCTGTCACAGTTTTATAAGACCCTGTTTGAGCTTGTGTGTCTGTCTGTGTTAATGATAAATTAATGTGTTTTACCTTTATGTTTACATCAACACATCATGTTTAAAGAAACGTAACGCCAGACAGAAATTCATTCACATTTTTTATTAAAAATTGTTTTGCTTAATCATTACACAGGGAAATTATACTTGACTTGTTTATGCATACGATATGAGGACATTGTCAATTCAAATGAGCAGTTGTACTTCAAGGAATTACATGCTGCCTATGTTAATGATGGAGACAGCCATGTAGAAACAGGGAATGGGTGATGATCATTTTGGATACATTTCATAGGCCTGTCGTTTGACACACGCACGCACAAGTAACCATACAGACAAATAAGATGCAAAGGCTAAAACACTTGCACAGATACACACACTTGTACACACAGACACACACACACACACACACACACACACACACACACACACACACACACACACACCCAGAGTAAACAGTTATTTAGAGTCAGACACTGCATGTAATATCCTCTGGCAAAGTAGCTGTTTGTGTGTATGCGTGCGTGTGCCAATGAGCCGTCAGCTGAGCTGAGCTGTGCACTGTCCGTTGCAGCTGGGTGATGGTGATCAAATCTAACAGACAGTGAGGACCGGAGCACACTTTCTGCCTCAGAGACATGGGAGAGAGAGAGAGGGAGAGAGAGAGAGAGAGAGAGAGAGAGAGAGAGAGAGAGAGAGAGAGAGAGAGAGAGAGAGACTCAGACCGCCTCTGGCCACCATTATCTCTTCAGCGCGTAACTGTGTCCATGCGAGTGTGACAGTGTGAAAAATAGTGTTTGTTTGTTTACTTACATGTGTGTATGTTTGTGTATGTGTGTCTGAGTGTTTGCTTGCTCATGTGTGTGCCTGTCAGTGGATCCAAGTGAGTGTGTGTTCATATTTGCTGTTCAATATGTTAAAGCCCATATAACTGACTGGGAGATAACTACTGAGCCAGATGACATGGCGGGAAAGCCCTAATTCAACCCCTCCAGCCAGAGTTAAAGCTCCTTAAACTTCTCCCTGTTTCTCTCTCCGAACGACTGATTAATTCATTATAATTATTAAAGTGAACAAACTTCTCTCCGGCTACACTCGTGAATTTAACCAGCTGCTATGGGAGGTGAGAAGAGCTAACCCACTAAAACAGCACACTGGAGGTTGAAGGTAGTAACTAGAGGTGGGCAGATCGATAAGGTATCTATAGTACTGATATTATATTTTCTAATGATACTAGCGTTCATAGGATCTGTACCAAAAAAAAGTTGATCCGTCTAACATTAGATTCTGTTTATGAGCAATGTGTGCTTCACTGTTGTGTGCATGCACGCTGCAATCACCTCGTTAGCTCAGATAATTCACACAAATGTTGGTTAATTACTGTTAAAACTGTCTTTTGTTTTAACATGCATGTGATTCAGTTATATAATAGAGAATAGTAAGAAGAAATGCCTAATATCTGGCAAATCACACCGTGCTAAATGTGAAATGTATTTTGAAGTAGCCCATTCATGATGCTTTCACCTTATATATCATGAGGTATCCCCTTAATGATAGCACACAATCCGCTTTTATTAGTAAAAAGTATCAATATTGGTGATTCTTGGCTTGGTATTGCTTGGTATTGGGTCTAAATTATTTTCAGTGATATTGCCCAACCCTAGTAACGAACAAGAAAAAAACACAGTCTAATGTGAGCATTTTTGGGATTCCCCAGTGGTAGGACGGAGAAACTGCAGCAGGACTTTTTTTCTTCAATTTAAAGGAAGATAAAATGACTTCAAGGTTAGTGACAGGTTATGCTCATTCTTTGTTAAAAGAAATGTTGACTGTTGGTAAAGGATGGGACGCAAACCCGGGTGTCAAACGCTACTTCATGCACATATAGTTTGATTTAAGCTGAAAAAGAAATCCTATCTTCTAATTTTTCCAGACAGGCAAGCTGATATTCGCAAAATTGCAAGTGGTCACTTGTCAGGAAAATGTAAACTTGGGTCGTTTAAGTAATTTGAACAAATAATGAATGATTTTGGTTTTCCAGTCTCCAAAGAAACAGTGATTCAATATTAATCTAAGTAACAAGTTCAAATGCTGTAAATTTGCCTAATTTGATCAATCTACAGCAGGGTCTATCAAGTACAGGATATAGGTCCATAGAATTCAAGAATCTTTGTGATGGTTGATCAGTCTGCCTTATCTTGTATGTTGTGTTTTCTTCTTTGTGTCTAGTCTATCTATTTTACTGTCTTTTTATTTATTATTGTGACACTTAATATGGCAAACATAAGCCTTTATTTCCCCCTACTGGGACGATAGTACTTGTTTTAACTAAACTAACTGGCCTGGAGACTCGCATCATTTAACACTGCAACTGCCAACACCACCCCACCTCTGCAGCCTGAGCACCCCACACACTCCATCAGTCACTGCTCGCTGTGTGTGTGTGATGAAGAGAGAAAGACAGAGAGTGAGAGAGTGTTTGAGTGTGTGTCAGTGTGTGCGAGAAAGAGAAACAGAGATGAATGACCGTCTAATCACTCACACAATACAGCTAAGCCATATAATGAAAACCGTTGATAAGAAGAATTAACATAAAACCTAAGTGGTACGGAACGAGACAGTGGACATAAATAAAATGACTCTTGAGCCATAAATCCAAACCGTAAAAACACAAATATATATGACTCACATGCGTAACTCAGAGACTTGCTCATCCTAGGCTGGGAAAAAAATGACCCTAAAGCATATGTACACATATCTGCTTCATCCTCATTTTTGCTTTTTGCTAGTTCCCGCAGAGCCGGGCCCTCAACTCATAGCATGGTGCGGTAAGTTTTAATGGTAAATCAACAAAGGGCCGACATGAAAGAAAGGCTAGCTTTCCAGTTTTCAGGGTGAAGAATTATTCATCAGCACTGTAGTGTTGCACTGCAGGCGAAAATCCTGCAGCAGCGCTCCATTTTAATTGCCAGAAAATGACTGTAAATGATACAGAGAGAGAAGGAGAAGGGGGCAAAAAAGGAGACAGAGGGCGAGAGAAAGGAAAAAGAGAGTTGGAATTGGAGGTATAAAGAACTGGGGGGGGGGGTGGAAAGAGGAAAACACCCCCACCACCAACAGCTGCCCCCCAAATTGAAGGCCATGGTGATAAAAAGCTATGTGGCAATCAGAGAAGTGGAGTGTCCCCCCAGCAGCCTAAAAGAGAGATAGTGAAGGGAGAAAAGAGGAGAGGAGGGCGAGGGGAGCGCCATCAAAAAAGGAGTGGTGGGATTAGGTCTGAGAGAGAGTTTACTACGCTCCTTATTGTGCGCCGAACCTGCAGGATTAGAGATAACAAATGTTAGCCGAGGACGGGCACCTGCTGTGAGCCAGGAGGAGGAGGAGGAGGAGAGGAGAGCTAACCCGCTAAAACAGCAGAATGGGCTTTTGTGGCCCCGTGTAGAATTAGAAAAAAAGAAAAAAGAAAAAGAGGGCTGAGAGGGGGAGAGAGAAGAGAGGATAAAGACGGAGGGAGTGCAGGGGCAAAGAAGTGAATAGAACGGGTACAAAGTAAATTTGTAATTGTCAAACAGATGAAGGAGCTGAGATTTTGTGGAGGAGTAAACATTGAACTTGCTAATCTGTGGACCTCAAGGCTGGCTCTGCTCACAGTGACTGTAACACAGTGACGGCCCCTGTAAATCCCGAGATCAAACTTCATAGAAAAAAAAAGAATAAAGCACAACAAATTGTCAAACTTTCTGAAGTCTCTCAGCTCTTTTCCATCCCCCTCGCCGTGTCCTAAGTACCTTTGCACCATCGTCCTCGCCATCTTTTTCTGCCCCTTTGCGGCGCTTGGGTGTGCGTGGCTTAAATTGCTGCTGGGGCTTGGGGACCTCCCCGCCTGCTCTCTGCAATGACCCCAGCCCAGGAAGCACTCAGACTGGTCAATCAACAATTAAATGCCTGTCTGTAGCCACTAACTCAATTCAACCACTCAGCTTAGTGCTCCGTTAGAGCCGAGGCACCCAGACAGAACCGAGACAGACTCAACAGCATTGACCCCTCCGCTCCTCCTTACACACACACAGGCGGTGGTCCGAGTCGGTGTGGTCACTCCTACACAGCCTTACCGATGTTTAAACCTCAAGGGGGGTGTCTCTGAGGCCTGGCCTGGAAAAAAAGGTCACAACCTCTCTCTTGCAAATGTCTTCGTACCTGCACTTCAACCTGAGGGTTTAACCCTGCTTAACGTTCAATACTGAGTGTGACCTTTTCTTTGGTCTGACTTAAGGCATTTACTGTAGTGGCCTGTGCATTAAGTGTGTGTGTGTGTGTGTGTGTGTGTGTGTGTGTGTGTATGTGGGTGTGTGTGTGTGTGTGTGTGGGTGGGTGTGTGTGGGCATGTGTGGGTGTGTGTGGGTGTGTACGTAGTGTGCGTGGGTATTGGTACATATACATTCATAGACAAACAGTTGGTTAAATAAGCACTTGAATAAAAATGAAATATAAATAATAAGAACACAAACATTACTAGCTTTCACTCTCACTGATACACACTGACACTCTTACACACACACACACACACACACACACACACACACACGCTTCACTTACCCCATATGTTTCCCGTTTTTACGGTTTCATCATTCACTCATTCAAAAAAAAAAAAAAAAGACTTGGAAATGTAATATGAAAACAAAAGCCAGAGAATAACTGCAGGGGCTGGTAAACGAAACATAAAGACCCTGAGTGACCGAGGGGAATTATTTGGCTCCATTAAGCAGGCATTAACATGAATTACTATCTAATTAAAATTAAACAGCTCATTAATAACTTTGCGGTGGGGCCTTAGTGGGGAAGTTCTTAGGAGTGTGTGTGTCTGGAGTGTGTGTGTGTGTGTGTGAGAGAGAGTAGCTGTGTTGTGTGTGTCGTGGCCAAGAGAGCAATCAAGTGGGATAAAACTAAGCAGCTGCCCCAAAGGAAAGTCAGGGCCTGAGAGGGCTTACCTGTTCAACAAAGCAACTACTCTGAATTAGCCAAATGCAAAGATATTCTTCACCAAATAAAGTTAAATTTATTCACCGTTTAAAACTGTAATAAAACAAAACAGAAATTGGCAATCCTGTGGCTTAGAGGTTAAGGTGCCAACCTTCACCTAATGCTTCAAGTCTTAAAAACTGTGCAGCACATTGAGGCTTTGTCAGGTAAGGTGGCAACTGTGACATGAATTATCAGGACTTAAAACAGGACTTTTTTGCTAAATGATCATGTATTTTAGGGTTTAGAAAACGGCTTTTAAAATCTTTCATTAACCCAATATTGAAAGATTACAAAAAATACAAAACAATAGGTCTACATACTGTAAGTGAGTAAGTGATTCGGTCTTCACACACACACACACACACACACACACACACACACGTAAAGTCATGCTTGTTCATACTCAACTCTAAAATAAAAGGGTAAAGACTGTGGAAAATGGACCGAGCAGAGTCGTGAACAACAGACGTTCCATACCAGGCAACATATTTACACACACACACACACACACAGTGACAATATGTGTGAGACACGTCGACTCACTCCTGCTGTGTCCTGTTGTGTCGTGGCCTTCGTGTTGGCCAGCCGCTGAGCCTCGTGGGACCTGTCAGGAGAAGAGAAGACAGGAACAGAGAGAAAGAAAAGGAGAGAGGGTCAGAAGTGTAAGATTGTCATGTTACCGGCCTTGTCATCATCTTAACGAGAGGACATAAGAGAAGCGTGTGGAGTTGTAGGCAGGATGGCTGCAGAGATACAGTTGATGCTGAATGAGGATGGCGATATTCGTAACAATAATGATGACTGTTACCATGACTGGCAGTAACAACTGACAGTCTATATGCAAAATAAATAATGCCACCTGTAATCTATAACCTGCACTGATTTTACCGTTCGTAACAAATGCAGCATCAGCACTAAGAAACCAAAAACTTCTGAGCCTGAGGTTTGCCAACACCCTCGCTCTCCGTGTATTGATAATGGAACGTCATTGTCGAAATCCACAAGATTGTCCAAAAGCAACAACTCGACAATATAACGACAGAATAAGGTGAAGGAATAATGATAGATAGTCCTTAGAGTTGGTGAGTGAATAACAGAGAGAGAGGGATATGGAGTTAGGCCTCAAATGTATGCCAGTGCATGCATCAGCCACCCGTCCTCCTTCAACTCTCCCCCTCCTTCCTTCTCCTGGCCAGGAGCTGTTTACCTCTCTATCAGCGGTGCTCTCTAAAAGCAGGGACCCCATCCATATTCACCGGCCTCAAATCCCTCTGCTTATCTCCCCCCAACCCTTGAAAAACCTCCCCGTGTTCCCCTCTGCACATACATACATACATAAACACGTCTTTATGGAGGCAAGAGGCAAACGCGCTGGGCCAGGAGGGGGTCGGGGATAAGAATGATCTTGAATTCAAAGCAGAGGATTGTGGGTCCTCGGTGGGCGGACGGACAGGCAGCCAGCCACACAGGCTAAGGCTCACACCGATGTGACACACAAACCAAGAGACAGGTAGAGGGAGGCTTTAGGGGATGGCAGCAGATGTGTGCACCAGGGGCCATTGGCAATTCAGCGGATTTGTAATAGTGAGGTGTGGCGCTTATGAAATTGTGTTTTGTCAGATGATATGCGTCATTAGGCGGTGCATGCAGGTTGTGTTTCTGCAAGTGCACGTGTACGTTTGCGTGTCAGTTTCTGCTACACGTGAAGACCTTCAACCCCATGGAGTGTGTTCGACATGTGGTCATATCAGGGAAGTCTTTTAAAAATTCTGACTTTTAGATATTGTGATTTTAAATTAGATTTTGTGATTCCAAAGAACTCCAAAACCTCAACTGACACAATAAATATCTGTTTTGGCTTCTTCAGAAGTTATTGAGAAATCTAATTGGATTAGCTGTTATTCCCAACATGGAGATTTACATGAAGTGGACAAATCACTTTTGTTGGTGGCTGCTTTGAGAATGGGAGCAGGAGACTGGCTGATAAGAGTTGACAGTATAAGTGAGGGCTCAAAGAGTGCTTAAGCAGAAGCAGAGACACATGGAGTAGGGGGGACCAGTACCCCATTCCTCTGCAAACTGCGTTGTTTGGGGATTGAAGTTGGGAACTCTCTCCACTACTAATTGCGCGCTGGTGCCATTCATGAATATTCATTCTGGCGCGTTCAGACCCCGCCTAATTAGCCGAGAGCTAGAGGAAGAAACTCGCACCTTTTACCACAAGAGAAGCGTCCCCCCCTCCGTTGCATTCTCAGGGGAAGCTGGCAGAATAGCCCAAGTTCATTAGCCAAAAAAGAAAGGGAAAAAAGTTACCTGAAAAGCACGGGACGATTTAGTCTTCAAAATGGATGGGCAAACACGTTTTTTTTTTTGTTGCTATTGCATATTTAGTGCCTATTACGCATGTCTATCAAAAACTGGAAACGAAATACAATTATCTGATTGAGTGAGTTGGTGGATATTATTCTACTCGCTGTAGTTCGGGTGGTACATCACAGGAATTTTAAAATCTAAACATAGCTTGTGGCAGGTCGAAATGTTCCCTCTGGAATTGAGAAAGACTTGTATTTAACATCTAATATGAGGCCGAGGCGTTTTAAGAGTGTGAGGGTGTTGTGTCAGGTATACCTGTGGAAATAAAACTCGATAATTAGCCAAAACTTTATTTCGAAATTACATGTTTGCATATGTATAGGAAGAGGACTAAAATAACCTGCTTTAAAATCTTACTTTTTACTTTAAAAAAAAAAAAGAACGTCTTATTCATGTTTTAAAATAGAGTTTGGATTATTTTCAATAGTTTTTTGATTAATAGCACTTTTCTTTTCTGCATTATTTCATCATCTTATTGATGAGTGCAGAAAATGCTGTGACGTTATTTTACAATTCCTCTCGTATTTGTCATGGCTCATTTGTATGCGTTATTATTTATTCTTTACACTGCACCCCTACTGTACTGATAGCCAGCCTGAGAGACAGAAAGAGAGAAAGTTGTTTAATTGAAGGGTCGATGGGGTCCTATTGGTTGAGGCGCGTCCTGACAATGACTGCTGCATATCAAGTAGACTGAGGAAAAGATTAACACTTGACTGACTGAAAAAAGAAAAGGCCCTTCATTCTAAAAAATAACCCCATAAATTACAGTAGCACAGAAATACACTCACTGCATTTAGTTAAACATCGTTTCCAAAAAATGTAGTAAGCAAAGTACGTTTGGTCAGCAAAAGCATAACGTTTATAGTATCCTGTCCATGTCACAATTATTTATAGAGAGTAAGTTCTAATGTTTCAGTTCCTGCATGTTCACGTTATGTCAGGACATCACGGGTTAGAAACTCGCGAGAAAGTGAAGAATAAATCAGAGAATTGTGTTTTCAGGGTGATACAAAGAAGAGACTTGTGCACACACTTTTATTTCGAGTCAAAGGGTCACCCAACTTCCTCCACACTCATATCTGCGGTTCACACTGAGTGTGCCTCGCAATTTCTTTCTTTTTTCATTCTATTTTTTTGGAAACCCATCATATCGTGTTCATTTCCAGCCGCTTTTCCTGTACGGCCTGTCATTCGCCGCTAAGTTCTGTGTGATCCCTTTCATCGAGCGCACCATGGAAACGTAGAGCGTCCTAGCAAAAATGCACCTCAGCGCACACAAGGCCATATTCTTTACAAAAGGGCCAAAGCATCTGGATCATTCTTTTCCAACAGCCCCTCGCTGGCATGGCAAAGCACAAGACTGGGTCTGTGTGGCAAAAACCACTGCTTTTTATAGACTGGGAGACAAGAATGACTGAATGGCTAACGCATCTTCATTAACTGAGAGCTGCATGGAGCTCCGGTCCCTTATAGCAGTGACACACAGCCACTGAGCTCCCTCAGGAGTTTAAGATACTGACAATAAGAAATGTCGTGACTGAGATTTCCCATTAACGAGTCGCGTTAGAGAAGCATGGTGCATCAATGTCTTACGTGTTATTATTATTCCATCTTTTTTTTTTTTTTTTACATTGTATAGGCTTTCCCCATGCCATATTCTATCACCAATTAATTACAATAAATGATGCTTAATTCAATAAATATATGTTTTGGTAGGTACTATTTTAGTTCATTCTATTTCATGTTAGAATAAGGCCGTTTAAATGCAAATGATTTTTTTCACGTGGATTAAAGAAAAACATGTTTCCAAAATGCAACATAATAATCATTAGAAGTGTTTCTTAAAATGACATATACCACTAATACCGCCTATAAAAGCTACAATGCACTGAAGACATCATCATATATCTAAAAATCTTTGTTACTAATAAATTGCCCTAAAATAGCACGCAGGAAACTCGCGCGGATTGTCTCCCACTCATCTCAAATAAATATATAAAGGATGGGACAAAAACCACGCCTTTCAAGAGATGATGACGAGCACCTGTGACCCCGACAACATTTTCCACACACACACATTCGCTACATTGTTAACGCTGGAGACAAGAGTACAGCAAGGACGCGCTCCCAGAAAGGAGACAACTTACCTTTTAGTCATGTAGTCCCGGATTAAAATGAACACTAGAGTTGAGTCGTCCTGTAAATAGACAGCGAATAGTCGCATGGGGAAGATGACAACAAACAAACACGCGCAGAGATAAAAGGCAAAACATTGCTTTCAGGTAAATGATTAAAATGGGACTGTTGCGCCTGAAAAAGCTCCCCAAAAGCTCCTGTTTTAGAAGGAGTGGAACATGTGCCTGATTGCAGAGTTTTAGGCGAATGGAACGGGAGAGATGTAAGATTTGTTTAAAGCCCCGCATTTCCATTTAAGAACGTGATTGTGTTTGCAAAGATCCCTTTCAATCTTCGCATCCCCCCCCCCTCTCTCTCTACCCCTCAGCGTCTCTGAGGCTGCTTTGCAATTCATAGAATTGGTAATTTGCTATTGGGACAAAACGTGAAGGGAAAAATAATCAGATCAACCGGGAGAGGTATAGTGAGGAAGGAGCCAGGAGGAAGAAACACAAGGTTTCTCTCTCCAAGTTGCTGCTTAGTAAAATGCTTCGAGAGGTAAATGATATAAAAAAAATATATAGCCTATTTTATTTTCTTGAATCGGTTGAGTCTAAATTTCCAGGGAAAATCCAGAACAACTGCAGCAGCTTGGCAGTGAGGATACAATGTCATGTAAAAAATTAAATTAGATTGTTTTGTGATAAATTATGAATGATTATTACATGTGTAACCTCTATACCGTTGCGTTCGGCTTTTCAAAATAAGATACTGAATGATGAGAATAAATTGGGTATAGGCTAATAGTCACCTGCAATATACGTGTGTGTGTGTGTGTGTGTGTGTGTGTGTGTGTGTGTGTGTGTGTGTGTGTGAGAGAGAGAGAGAGCGAGAGAGCGAGAGAGAGAGAGAGAGAGAGAGAGAGAGAGAGAGCGAGCGAGCGTATCTTGGCCTATCATAACTAAGTGGGTGGTGATGATGAGATCATACAACACTGAAAATTACCGAGACAATACAAATAAATGACATATGCGGAGGCTTTGAAATAAAGCAAATGCTTTCAAATTTGTCACACGTTTACAGCAGCATTCACAGACACATCACATAGCGCTTATTTACACGCCTCTCGTGGTGTGGGTGGCTGCAGAGCTGGAGCATCGCGCCTTGTAATCTATTTAAAATGAGGAGCGCTATAATCATCAGTGACCTATTATAAAGGTGCACGGGCGCGTGTTTGTAAGTGCATGTGTGTATGTTGGACGGGGGGGGCAACCCTTCAAAAAGATCTCCGTACTCCCCCACGTGGTTATTTGCAAAACAACCGATCTAAACACAGGGAAACCTCATCATACCCCGCTGCTGCAGCCCTGTTCACCTTCTTTGGAGATAAAGAATTGGAATAAAAAAAATTTGAACGGACAGACGGGAGGCTATCTGTGCGCAGTTACACGAAATGAGATGAGTAGCCTACTGTTAAAAACTCAAAGAGACATTTAATAGATAGAACATGTGTTTTTCTATAACATATGTAAGATCGGAGCTCTATCCATCCTGTGCGAAAAATGTGCTCTACCATGCTCTGAAACCCTGCGCCTATTGAATATGTCCCTAGTGGGCTTGAATCGGAGAGGAGCCAATACAAGCGGAAGGGAGGCGTGTCTTCGCTCTTCCCCAAGACCTCCCAGAGCAGGTTGTTGCGTTTGGGCTCTAAAGCCTGGAGACCTCCGAAGTGCTCGTCAGTTTTCGAAGTAGGAGCCATGGCGACAACAGCTCAGTATATTCCGAGGAATAACTCCTTACCGTCTAACCCGCTCATGCATCCGGATTCGGATAGGATGCATCAGGGGACGACTTACAGAGAGGTGCAGAAAATGATGCACCACGAGTACTTGCAAGGGCTTGCGGCTACTAACACGGGACACCCGATGAGCCTGACGCACCACCAGTGGCTGCCCACCTCCAACACCGACTGGTCCAGCGGCACCCACATCGGACAGCAGGAGCACAAAGCCAGCGTGCAGGCGACCCGGGAGGACCTGAGCAGCGGCTTCCACCACAGATCTCACCTGGTGCACCAGCAGACGCAGAGTAGCCACCATGGCTCTTGGGCACCTACCACGACGCACCACTTATCCTCGCTGTCCCCAGCATCCAACGGCCACCAGCCACTGGTCTACTCGCAGCCTGGATACACAAACCTCAACGCAATGCTGAGTCCCCAGCCCGGCTCCCTGCACCATGGCATGCGGGACCCGCTCCACGACGATTCGGGCAGCCACGACAACCAGATGGAGTCGCCCCAGCAGGCGTTCAGCCACCACCAGGACCACTCGGACGAGGACGCGCCCAGCTCCGACGACCTGGAGCAGTTCGCCAAGCAGTTCAAGCAGCGGCGGATCAAACTGGGCTTTACGCAGGCGGACGTGGGCTTGGCCTTAGGCACTCTGTATGGAAACGTCTTTTCTCAGACCACAATCTGCAGGTTTGAGGCGCTGCAGCTCAGCTTCAAGAACATGTGCAAACTTAAGCCGCTCCTAAACAAGTGGCTGGAGGAGACAGACTCAAACACGGGCAGTCCCACCAATTTGGACAAGATTGCTGCGCAGGGCAGGAAACGAAAGAAGAGGACCTCCATTGAAGTAGGGGTGAAAGGGGCGCTGGAAAATCATTTCTTAAAATGCCCAAAGCCGTCTGCTCATGAAATCAGCAGTTTAGCCAACACTCTGCAGTTGGAAAAAGAGGTTGTCCGTGTTTGGTTTTGCAACAGAAGACAAAAAGAAAAGAGAATGACACCAATTGGGGTCCCTCACCCGAATATGGAGGACGTATATTCCCAAGCAGAGACCCCTCCTCTACACCGCACACTACAGAGTCCTGTACAGTGACTGTTTTCATGAACAATCCGAGCATTTCCGCGGGGGGATAGAAAAGGGAAAGGGACTATGGAGTTTACAGTATTTAAGTTTGGCTTTTGTTTTCCTGAGAGAAAAGAGACATGGAAAAGTTGAACAGATGAGTTTTGCCCTTAGTATTCGGAGATCGTCATGTCCCACAAATAGATGGCAAGAGTGAACATGTTAAGAAGAAAAAAATCAAGAAAAAAAGACAAAAAAAAGAAAAAAAAGAATTCGCTATTACTGATTCCGTGCGCGTTTAAAGTGAAACAAAGATCTTTATTTACCAAAATTATATGGAGGAGAAGGCATACAAAGTTAATTTGATATGCCATGGCTGTTTCAAATGGGGAGTAATTAAATGTGGCAACTGAGACCATCTGTACCATGAACTGTTGGCGCTCACCAGAATGAGCTGGTTGCCTGAAAAATGATCAACACTGGAGATGAATAGCCTATACACCGAATGGACATTTTTGCTTTTGCAGACTTAAACTGATTAACCAGATTTCTGAATATTAGTGTATACTTTCTTTGTTATATTGAGTGTGATGTTTTGGTTTGGAAATACTTTAACTTCAGTGTCTCTTTCTGCAGACTTGTTTATGATTTCTCTCATTATTTGCTATAGGTACTGTAACTCATCAGAGCAGCCTCTAATGTTTCTGTTTACTCAGTGGGAGTTGATGGTGGAAAAGTGATGGAAATTATGGCACCCGAAAACACTCATAATTAAGGTCAGACACGTTTCAGAAAAACGTCCAGTGCAACAGGACGTTCAAGTTCTGACTGCATGCCTTAAAAAAAAAAATATTTAAAGCTTTGCAGCTGACCTCGTCGAAATGTGCAAACAGCACTAGACGCTAAAAGGAGGTAATTCTAAAAACACATTTTATTTTTTTTTATTTTAATTTTTTATTTTTTTTTGGAAGGGGGGGGGGGCGGGTGATTGTTTTCAAATTATTTTTTTCTTTGCATGGAGCACTTATTCTTTCGTTGGAAATTATTATTGCAATTTTAGATTTGTTAATACAATTGTGAGTGGAGCTGACCTCCACAGGCTTAAACATAACACATCCCATGTTTACAGGTTCCTGGTTATCACCACAGAGCGCTGTCAGCTCACACTGCTCACTGCCTGTTAATCCTGTTGTATTCCAAACATTTCAAGAGAGATTGGTCAAATACGAAATGAAAAGTAATAATAACTCAGGTAACTTCAGTGCCCCATGTCGGAATATCACGCCTGTACATGATTATTATTATTTTTTTGTTCCTCTGTGTTTTTAGATGTTTCAATCTGGTTACAACCACACCGTGTTTCCTTTGTCCCATAAATCCACTGTATTATATTAAAACGCTGGATTCGGAGAAAAGAAAATAATCATACCTTAAAGAGAAGCGATGAAGGGAGGGACTTAACTTTAGATAACCTATATTTATTTTTTTTCTGACCTGATAGGAAATCTGAAAATTTCATGCGTTGTGTGTCATTTCTCAATGTTGGACCAGTCCAAAAGCCTACAGCAGTGCTATCCAATACAGATGAGAGGAAACTTTTTTTTTCAAGAAAAAAGAATAATAGTGGAAAAAAAGATTTTAGAGAAAACGTTGCCAGGATTATTTCCGATATGTAAATATGTCCAATATGTAAACTTGTATTTGTCCTGAGATATTGTTTTGTTTTTGTTTCTTTCCGGGCAGTTTTGTACACTTACTAATTCCAAGAAGATATTTTAATATGATTTCATTTATGAATCTGACCATTTATATATATATATTTATTTCTTAAACGTGTTTGGAGCTTTTTGTTTAGCTCTGTTAATGGTTATGTTGCAGTGGATTTCAGTATGTTTTTCTTTTTGTTTACTACATTGGTTGTATGTTGATTGCTAAATGTAGACTGCAAAGTCACATTTATATTTATGTTATAGTAATATTTTATTACTTACATAAAACATATATACAAGAAATGGTCTTTTGTCTTCATTAAGATCCAAAACCAATCGTCCTTTGTTGTTGTCTGTTGTGGCATCACCAGGCAAACAAAGATAAACATGATCATAAAGTGGAATGCTGTTCGGTGTGCTTGAGCATCGGGAAGTGGTCAGCGCACCATGTGTTCAGTCTCAATAGCAGTGATTCGTTATGTAACAGGCGCTCCTTTAAATCAGAAGCTGTGTACATGTGCTGTTAAAGGGAATATACAACAGTATTTTACCTCAGGCATTCCCTGCTAAGTCCACACAGTCTGACGTTGTTCACATCTTTGTGTAATAATCGCAGTATTAAATTGTGCAATATCAATACGGAATTATTGTCTTTTCATTGAGTGGTTATTATTTGTACTACTATTATTATTATTATTATTATTATTATCATTATTATTAGTAGAAGTAGTAGTACCTAGGTGACTTTTTTATTTAGAGTAGCCTAAAGGGCGTCCTTCAATCATATTGAGCTGTTTTCCTTATATAAACCATCATCACTTGTCATGTTTGAAGCATTTAAAAGGCGTATTGTGACGAATCTTTGATCGGAGACAAGAGCTGCCTGCAGGCAAAAATCCGCCTATTTTCTAAAGATAGAGAAAAAAAGATAAAAAGGATAAACAAAAAACGGCAGGCCCTAAAGTTTAATAAGAGTAAAGACAGGCCCACATTCACAGCCAACATATTTTAATGTTATTTAGCACCTAAATAAATATTCAATTTCTCTAAGTCATAGCCTATATTAAAGGCCTATAGTCTTAAAGTTAGGCCCTTCTGTCTTCCGTAGTCTATAGTCTATATAGGCCTACCCATAGTCACGGGCCACAGAAGCAGTGCGCATTATTGTTCCTACATTGACATCTACATATTAGACCAGGATGCAGTTCGGGTCCATGGAGAGATTTATTGCACGCGCTGGATTGTAATTCCTTCCACCACATTTACGTTTCCATTTATACTGATACTCGAAATCACCGTGGAAAGCTGTACAGCAGTGTTCAAATTGTACATCCACGAAGCTTACAATTTTTAAGTTTGTAAAAGAAGCTAAACATTTTTAGGCTATTATTTCCAGATCAGGGGGAAGTTATTTCCAACAGTTTTTTTTGTTTTTGTTTTTTTAAATATATTGTATTGGTCTACTTTCTCAGTGAAAGTGTGCCGTTAATCTAACACAAATAGGCTACGCAATACAAAGTTTGAGTAGTAGCAGGTCAGATTTTGGAGACAGACATTTACTCGACGGTTATTAATGTATGCCATTTACACATCTTTTGCCACTTAATGTCCACGACCATTTCTCTTAATTTTGAGTTTTGCGATTTTTCAAAAAGATGAATTTGTGTACGGTCATTTGTAGCCTAGGGTTGTCTAATGCATTGACAAAAATATAATATAAAGACTGCCGGATTTTAAAATCGGGCCTTTCGTGCTGCTGTGATGCAAGCGGAAAAAAGTGCCTTTGCACTGGCTGAGGTGGTCAAACTGTGGGAGAGAAGGCCAACATTAGGGAGCAAACCAATTGTCAGAGAACAGCGGGTCACAGGCGCCCCCCGCTGGCTAAATCTCGGTACTGCACCATCAAATGTGTACCTCAAAGTTCGATAGAAATTAACAATCAAAACAAAAACAACAACATAACGATATGATGATCTAGTTATTATTGTCAACATAATTTTACCTGTTTGTGTATGTTTCTGTAAAACACAAAGTTCAGGCATGTATAAACGATAACTCCGCCTGCTCAATTACTGAATTCTGCACCTTTGCAGAAGTTGATAACAGAGACTAAATTGTGTTTTCCTTTTCATGTCAAATATCAAGCTATTGAACAAATCTCATTTGGTTTGAGGTGTACAACACTGCTGGAGGTAAACTGTTGTTTCTGTGCAGGTGCACACCTTTCCCTCTGTTAACTAAATGTCCTTTATCTTGTCACTTCCTCACTGTAGTGAGCCAAGCAGAAAAACACCAGGTCCCATTTTTGTAAAAGCTTTAAATGTGACTCAGTCAGGGATCAACCATTAAACCTCCCAGTATCAGGACAGCCACTCAGACCACCGATGGCGTCTTAAGTGACCAATAGAAATGGTTTGAAATGCAATGCGAAACACAGGGGCCTACAGAGTGAACATAGATGGGGAAACAGAAGGAGTCCACAGTTGACAAGACAAGAGAGATGGTGGTGACTGGTACCAACTGTTATTTTTTTGATGATATGCAATTTTTATTCTGCGCCGTATGGAGGGACACAACCTCCATTATGCCGATAAATCAATAATACATGAGCAGAACTCATCACAAAACAGCAAAACCCAGCTATTTGACCTACGAATCACCACAGTTCACCCTTTCCTCCTTTCCTCCTCTTCCCCTCTCAGCAGTCTGCTCTCCTACACTGAGTGGGCCCTCGGCAGCACTCGCAGAGGAGCTCGGGCGCTTGCAAACACCATGCCTCCTTCATCAGGGAAGTATCGTCACACACAGGAGATGTGGATTAGTGATGATTAGCAGGGATTATGGCTGGTTAATGGTGGGAAAATACATTAGGAACCATCGGCTCTGGAAAGGGGGAGGGGATTTCACTCACGCTAGCGGATTTGCATTGATCCACAGCAAATGAATGAGGATTAGCAGCATCAAGCTATCTGCCAACAGATAAATAACATTAAGCGTATTATACGCCAACGCCTGTTATTAATGACATTACAAACACCACTACAATGCTGGCAATTATGGAAATAATAGGAGCGGCTGAATAATTTACTTAGTTGGGATTCCTGTGATTCCACATCATCCTCATGTACAGAGACATGGGGTGATGCTGGAGAGCCAAGATACTGGTAGGCAGAGTAATAAGCCATTTGTAAGCACATGTTTTGGGTTGCCAGGCTGTGAAATACCCCATGGGTTGATGTTTATTCTCCTCCAGCAGCACTTGTCTTTTGCTCTCTCAAATTCATCATGAAGACCCCTCCAATAGATAATTTGATTACTTACACATGGGGAAAAAATTGAAGAGCGCCATGGACCAAAAGCCATCCATTAACAACTCCAGAATTATTAGATCATTGTCGTGAAAGAAGTCTTTCATTAATGTTTTACACACTCCCTAATAACCAAACAAGTGTGCATCCTGCAAGTCTATAACATGGGAACCCCAAACGTTCCCTTATGAATCACTTATAACTGTAATCCATAAAGTAGCTTATTGATAAATAAAGACAAAATAGTATGTGTTATTAGAAAGTGCCTATTAGCTAGATGTAAAAAAGCACTTGTGGTGCATCATTTCAAATGTGTTATAAGTCATAGCAAACTCAAAATACAGTTTCTCCTTGGATTTATGCATCCTTTTCATTTGATGGCAGGTAATGGTGACGTTCTATTGGATCATTACTGAGATATAACTGACCCTGATTAAATTGCATAGAGGGCATCTACAATACACATCCTCTGCACAGCCACATATTACTCTGTAGAAGTGTGGAGGAGGAAAAAGTGCTCATTCCTCCATATAACCAACATTTTAACCTGACAGGTAAAAGAGCCTGTAGCTTTCTTACTCTCTATTACCACCTCTTCCTCCAGCCGAGTTCTCCTCTCCTCTTTTTACCGTTTATGTAATAAATACTCCACTCCCACAGTGAGTGGCAGTGAAAGGAGGGATGGAGACTGGAAAAAGAACAGAATAATGTATTTTTTCATCAAAAATTCCGTCTCTTCCCCTACCTCAAGATTTCCTCCTCTGAGCCACTTGAAAGATGGGCAACAATGTGGCCACACAGTGAACACCTAGTTACCATATGAAACACTCCAGCAGTGAACTGGAGGAGACGGAGACGGGAGAGAAGTCTTGTGTTATTTATGATACTGGGCCTTGTAGCTATATGGGTTCCCCCTTTATGTCTACTCCAAGGTATGGCCCCCATATGCGAAGGGCTTCAAGTTCAGCTTTAGAAAGTGTTTCCCCACCCCTCTGCATCTCTTTGCTCCTCACTCAGAGGTTTTGAAGAAGAGAAGTAGCCCGTCTCCCTCTTTCATGGCTTTGAGGGACATTTTAAATCGCCTCAGGTGTCTGTCAGTGTGACTAACAGTTCTGAGAGTGGAGAACTGATATCTCAGGAACTTGCCTCCAGGCAGCAGCACATAGATGTTACTGTTGGTGGCATACAATGAGAAAAAAGTCAGACTTTAGAGGCATTCAGCAGCAGCAATTACGACTGATTCAGTGAGTGCGTTGATATTAAACAATGACTGTGACAACCTTAACAGGTGATAAGAACACAGTGGGAAAAGCAAGATAAATGCAATCATCAGTACTGTACAAGCTGCCTTCATTTTGTAGAATGTCTGACAAAAGCAAAGCAAAAGGCAAATAGCCCAAGGAAACGTATTAGGGATGACATACTAACCAAACCAGTAATATTAATGTTATTTTGTTTTTTTTTGTCTTTTCAGGATTACACATCTGAAATCGCACAGCACAGGGGTTGAGGAGGCCTTTTAAACTACTGCACAAGGTTGCAAAGTTAATTGTCGTGCCAAAGAGGACATGGCATTCCCATGTTCAAGGTTGTCCACCCTCTCTTCATCTTCAAGCCTGGCTTTTGTTAACTGTAGCGATGGCATTGCAATGCCTTCTGACTGCAATAACAAGGTTCAATGCAGAGAAAAGAGGAAAAGAAAAGAAAAGAAAAGACAAGACCTTGCAGTAGAGACACACGCAGATCAACAATAGAAAGGTCATCTAACCCTAGAGCGCACTGCGATGGCCTCCCTTCATCAAGGGTATTCAAAAAGAAAAGAAAAAAACGTGGCTATTCAGAGTTCACAAATGTATAGGCACAGCAGCTGAAACATCATCTTTCTGCATACCACAAGCAGTTCTATTGTTTCTTTAAGAAGACATATGGAAAATCTAGGAAAGGATAGCAGAGGACTCTCACACAAAGATCTTGGCAGTACAAAAGTAACTGAGAAACTACGAGCTCTGCCCTACACTGTTTGTGTGCCAGCCTATAATACAAACCCAAAGAATATTCTTTGCTGTAGTATTTTACACATGACTGATCCGTCGTGTTATGCATGCCGAAATGGATATTATATTGTGAACCCCTGCAAATTGGAGCCGGACAATAAACAGATCATCAAAGATGATCCCACTGCCCCCGACAGTCAGCGTTGCCCTGCGATGCTGAGTTCAAAGGACGAAGATCGGTGGGCAAATGAGTGCTGTTGCTCAGTGCACAGTCAACCGAAACAACAACAACAAAGATAAGGGTGATGGAAATAAATAAATAAATAAGGAGAGAGGAAAAAATAAGGCAAGTAAGGGGGAGTAGACACAGCACAGAGATGAAATGGAGATCTGCCACTGTGCTCAAGGACACCGCGTGCCACTATGTAATTAGAAATGTACACAGATGATTTGGATGCAGCGATATGATTAGGCAAAGCAGTCCCCAGTCTTAGGCCTAATCAGCTCACTTCTGAGAGATACTCCAAGACTGCTGGGGGTGTGTGTGTGTGTGTGTGTGTGTGTGTGTGTGTGTGTGTGTGTGTGTGTGGTGTCTAGTAGAAAGAGAGGGGTTGTTACTCACACTAGGCATCTCTCCCCTCAGTACAAGCAGCAGGAGAGTACAGTAAACTAGAGAAACCGGCATACAGACACCCATGCACATAAAGTTAGATATCCACAGATCGGGAAACATATAGCAATGGGTATGAGCAGACACTTAATTTGAACATGCAAACACATATGCAGGATCTATTTATGATGAGCATTAGTGCCACCATTGGTAGAAGAGGAAGCTATAACTGTATGTACTGAATGTATTATGAACCCTTGCTGCTGAGGCAGTGTCAAAGACTTGCAATGATAAAAACACGTGGTATAGTATAGGAAACAAATTGCCATGAAGGATAAGATTTTTTTATCATACAGTTTTTCTGAGACAAGCATAGTTAGTGAGTAATACTATACTTCACTTAAAGTAGGGTTTAAGAACATCCTCAAAGAAAATGTTGCACCGATTTCAGGTCAAACTTCAAACCAGTCTTTTGAGAGCACCGCATTTGAGGTCGGCTCAAGAAGAATTGAGCGAAAACACCTAAAACCCCAACACTTATGTGCCCTGGAGCTAGAGGCCGGGACATGCACAAAAGAGGCGATGGTCTACAATGACCCGAGTAATGAGCAGAGGCCAATTAAAAAGAGCTGCTACCTCCTCCTCCTCCTCATCAACCACCTCCCTTTCTCCTCTTCGCTCTATCTGTCCTTCTGTCTCTCCTCCTCCAGTGGCTTGTTATTGATCACCTTTAACCCCGTCTCTCAGTGGTGTCAAAACTACCATTTAGGGTCATCCCTTGGGCTGAGCGTGTGTCGATCGCACCCTGACCCATAAATCATTACTGGGAGGAGGGCTCTGGAGGGTCTTGCTTGCCTGAAGAGCAGAGGGAAGGCCTGACTTTTACAGCCACATTTTGGCAGAGCCCAACCCCATGCCCCAAGGGGTCAAGGGTCATTGATGGTCCCATGGATTAGCACCCAGACACCCCCACTTACCCTGGTTTCTCCACCCAACCCACCTCTATTCCCCCACGGGCCCGGCAGTGGCACCCCTTTGATTTTGAAATAAGACAAAAGGTCAGTCAGCATCCTGACCTGTCTTCCCAGTGATCTCCCTCCCTGTACGTGACAGTTATTCTTTATTCATGATGGATCCTAATGTTTTAAAACTGAATGAAGGATGAGTAAAGTTTTAGGTGAGACGTAAAGGGAAGTTCACAGAATGATATGGTCGAGAGAGTTTGTCAGTGGTGCGAATGACTGGAGCTGTGGGCTACAGGAGGCTATTGTTGTCACTGTCTATCTATTTGGCTATCTGTGTTGGCCTCATACAAGCTCCTCTTTACCTCCTCCTGGGCTGGAGGCGCCTCATCGCCTCAGTACACGGCTGCATATCAGCCAGATGCTGCATCCACCCACAGCCCTCCTCCTCTCTACACCCCTTTCTTCCGCTCTCCAACCCCCTATGCTTCACTACCTATGTAGAAAGGCAAATAAACAATTATCTTTCCTTCTAACCTGCATCTCTCGCCGTCTGTCTGTCCACCTGCTGCTTTGCCTGCAGTGGTCAGACTAGGTTAGGTTACCCTCCTCAGTCACAGTCAAGGGACCTGGGGATGAGGGGATGATGGGTAGAGGTGACAGGTCCTTTGTTGGGGTAAAGACTCATGACCCATGGGTAGGCAGGCAAAGTAAGGGGTTTGTGAATCTATCACTCTCCTCAAATCTTAACCCCTCATACCGCACTGGATGATTTGTATTTGGAGGTCATTTTGTCACTTTTTGTACGACTTAGAGATCAGTGGTGGATGGTGACCAATTACTCAAATACTATCCTAAGCACAACTTTAAGGTATTTTGCACTCACATATTTTAATGTGTTGCTACTTATTACTATACATCTACTTCACTTAATTTAAGAAGCAAATATTTTATTTTTACTCCAGTACATTAATTTAACAGTTACTGTTACTAGTTACATTGCAGAAAACCTATTAGCATATCAAATATGATGCTATGTTATGGATTAAACTACTCAACAGTATATAAAATAGTAATCATCTCTATATTGACCAGTTAAAACTGCTGCACACATGTTAATGCATCAGTGATAATGATAATATTACAATATTAATAATGTAACAATGAGAGAGTAATTCTGCATAAGAAGTACTGTTACTTTTAATACTTAAACTAAGTAAAAGTGTTGTATGCCGTATTTTTATCTGGTGGTATTGCTACTTTTACTTAAGTAAAGAATGTGAATATTTCATCCATATTGTTAGCAATAAATAGAAATAGTCAGATCTTTGTTGTAAAGCTTCAATATTCACCTCAACTCAAATATGATTGATGCAGCTGCATCATGCGCGTTTAACAGAGTGAATCGGGGATCACTCTCACACCAATCAGCTTGCGTTACTTGCATATATAGATGAAAGGTGATCCATTGATGCTGAGGGGGGATGGTGGTGAAGCAGAGCAGAGGGTATGGATTTGGTACCCATTGTTGGTAGGGGGTTCCAATGTGCCTCTCCACCCACTCCAACTCATCCACCCTTCCCCTGCGGGACAACTCTACCAAGGGATGCAGGCGTGGGACAGGACACTCCGCCACCGAGGGGATTAATTGGTGTGGCACCTCTTTGGTGCACATGGCCAAAGCAATTAAATAGTGGCCCTAGGCCTTCAGTGGGCCATTATTAAACCAGTGACAAAGCAGCAAATTGGGCCTCTTCTCCATACTTGTGCCCACATATAAGCGCATATGCTTGAGAGATTAAACAAATTCTGCATGTGTCTGCAGAAGTTGTTTTATGAGGTGTGAATACTGGGGGAAAGGATTACAGGTATGGCAGCATCAAGACATGAAGGCGAATGATGAAGATTTTAAATGTGTGCTATGTGCATTTGTTTGTGTATATGTGTCCATGCATTTCTGCATGGACATTTGAATACGCAATGTGCAGAGTATACACAGGGTCTGGTGGCTTTGTTATCTCTCCCACTGTCTCTCCCACTCCCTGCAGCCGTCAATTAGTGAGCCTGGGTGTGCGAAGGCCTTGTGCTCTTTCACATGAGCCTTTGTTGCTTCTCTCTCCCTCTCTGTCTCCCCCGTGTTTGAAGATTGAGAAAAGACATGAGGCAGGTTACTGTAGCTCCTCTCTGGGGTGTTGGTTGCTGTCTGCCCCTCTGTATGCCTGCCTGGGCCTAAAGCAGCAGACCACAGTGTCCACAGAGCCTTCAAACACAGGATAGAAAACACAGGCCTGGCCATGGTAAGCCAACCTCCGTCAGAAAAGGATGGTTGAGTCAGATACACCATCACCTCCAACAGTGCAGAAAGACGATTGGCCCCTGAGATGTGTACGTATCAGTAAATGCATATTGTGTGATGTTTGGAGAAGGTGTAGGTGGAGGAGAAGGAAGAGGAGAAATGCAAGGAATGTGCTCAAAGACAGGCAGGGAGGCAGGTGAGGACAAGGATGTAGACAGGGAGGTGGAAGAAACTGGAGAAGGAAAGCGATAAAGGGAAAGAGGGGCAGACACGATGAAAAAATACAAGGAGGAAACAAGTAAGGAAATGTAAGAAAGAGAAGAAAATAAAGGGAAGGAAAGGCCAACAGAAGAAAGAAAATGAGGATGAGTAGGAGGAAGAAAAAGAAAGGATGAGGTTTTAAAGGAAAATTAAGGGAAGCAGGTAAGGCAGACTCATGAAGTGTCATACATACGCCAATTCGTATGCCATTATTAGCGTGTTATCAAGACGCATACTCGCTTTTTAGCGTGTTTATCAACGCTGTTTGGCCTCCATTGACTTACATTACCTTGCGATTGCGTGTGAATTTACGCCGTAGCGAGTAGTATGAAAGGGTGAAAATCCGCATAGAGAGGTTGGTCAGGGTGGCGGATGGGTCATACACAGGACTTTCACCCAGGAGACCAGGGATCGTGTGCCGCATGTCACGTTTCCGTCGCTTTCTTCTTTTACTAAAGACAACCCCGTTGTTCTTTTCCTAAACCCAACCCCGTTGTTCTTTTCCTAAACCCAACTGTGCCGTTGTTGTCCCGCGTCCTGTTATTGTTTTTCCAACCGTCCCGTTCTTCTTTTCCTAAACCCAACCGGAGCTCCAAATGCAACGTTCCGTTCTGGCATAGACATACACGGTGTAAACATACACGCGGATAGCTCCACATGCAACCGTAGACATACACGCGGATAGCTCATAATGTGTACAGATAACACGCGCCACTTGCTTTTAGAAAGTGGCGTGTATGTTTACGCAAAAGTCATGATATCACGTTGGATGAGGAGGAGAACTAAATGAAGTTCATTGTATTTTTATATATTCCTACTTGTATCTCTTTTAGTTTTAACTTGTTAACTCAATTTCCTTTATGCTGCTCAGGCTAAACAATACTAAGCTTATATCAGACCGTCTGTAAACAACACTGTAAACAACAAGCGACCCTTTTTGGTCCTGCAATTGTCCCTAAAGCAAATTCATCTATGAAAATAAAATGTCTAAAAGCCTTTGAAGGTATATGAAATATTCCATTTCAGCTAAACAACATTAACCTTCTTTACTCACAATTACAGGTCTCTGTTTTTCATAGACATGTTGAAGATTTAGCAGTTAATAGGTTCACAGGCAGATGTAAAACCAGAGCCAGAAAAAAAAAATCCTCTCCATACAAATCTGTTTTTATCTGTTAACTGTCAACGTCAAAACTAAGTGCAATTCCAAGTGCTATATTGAAAAACTGACAGCTCCATTCAGAAATTCAAGAGGTTTAGCAAAGTAGTGATTGTTCTATTTAATACATTGTAGCCTAGAAAGAACCACTGAATAAACTTCTTTTATTTTTTTAGAGTGCAGACAACCTTTGTCTTACGAGGTTAGACGTGTTCACCCCCAACCACCCAGCAGCCCAGCCCCTACAGTCCTCCACCCCAGCCCCGATCTCCAGACACTGGGCTGGAGAGAGGCGTGAAGAAGGGGGCCAGACTGCTAGCCATCCATCACACCCGTCTGACCCGCCCCGCAGTGCTGAAAAGACCACGGTTATCACTCACCCCTGACACAGTCATCGACGTTTGCCCTTAGACGCGCACACACACACACACACACACACACACACACACACACACACACACAAACTCACACATACAAAGACACTGAAGCACACATGTGGACAATCTACAGCATCTTTGCAGTCACACCAAAATGTTCCGTCACCTCCTGGCCTTCCTTCCATCGAACTCTCATCACCATCCATCAACCCTAATCATTCACAAAAATGCCAACACTCTCAATAGATGGCTCTAAACCAATAAGACCAAGAGAAATGCCAGGTAACTCTGAACAGGGACCGATCACGTTAGTCTGCACTTTCAACTAGGAAACACTTATGTCCAGTCCTTCTACAAAAGCTAGTGTCCGCTTCGATTTGGACTGGTGTGGGCCTTTGTGCTGATCTGAGTTGGGCGTTACAATAGCTTGTATTGTCCCTCTGCCTCTCAGCTTTATCACATATGTATGTGTTGATTGCTGCAAAACAACAATGCTGGTGCATGGCATTAAGCAGTAACAATAACAGTGATGCTTGGCGCTCCTACTCAGCGTTGGATGTTTATCCAACAAACCTCTGTGTTAACGCCCAGTACCCAATGGTGTGAAATGCCAGCAGGAGAGCCAGCTTGGGAATATCATGAATGGAAACTGTATAGAATACTTTCCGTTATTGAAGCATATTTTAGTAATTTTACACTACACGCACTAAAACAATTACAGATCAGTGTTGACTGACTGCATCCAGCAAGTCATCCAAATAACTTTGTTTCGGCTGTATCCAGAGTGCTTTGTATCCGGTCTGAACACTACGCTCTGTATAAAATAAGATCCGATAAGATCCATACAGTGTAGATGATTGAAATAGATACAAAATCCAATGGCACAATGGACACATATGAGAGAGCTCCATAGGCTCAAAGGTCTCCTGGGCCACCCACGTCACTGTGGTGTAACAAGCCTGTGTGGAATGCCAGGGGGTCGTTCTGGTCGAAAACCTTGGGTTTGTCACCCGCTCAACCCTCCAAACATCGTGACACACCCGAGCGGGCCAAGTAATGTGCCACCCCCGTCAGCACCCTGTGGTATCAGAGACCTCCCTACCCTTGGGTCCCATTCACACAAACCCACACATGGGCGTACGCAGACAACAGCCATCTCTGATGCCCTTCTGATTCCCTCCATTGGCATTTAGCTGCAGAAGTTTAGTGTATGTGCGTATACTTGTGTCAGTGTATGCGTGTGCCTGTGTATGTGTGTTTGTTTCAGCGGGGCAGTGTGCAGCAGGGAAGGGGGGGGGGGGATGGGCTGAGGTGACAAGAGTTGTGGTGCAGATGTCCCCACAGCCAGCGAAGCCTCATGAATGGCAACTGTTGTGATGGTGACGGGGAAACGCGTTGGAGGCCTGGCCTACGCACTCCAGTCATCTGAATGGCTGGAATTCAACTTGGTCGAAAAGACAAGCTCATGCGTGCAGACTGGAAACAATGTGCCCTCTTGATTACTTTTTTTTTTTCTCTCTCTCTCTCTCTCTCTGCCATTCTCACCAATTCTTCTTTGCCTTTGAATCATCCCCCCTCTGTATATGTAGCTGTAATTTTCATTGTGTTGACAGTTTTATTGTGACGTAAATCTTTCATTGTACCTTTAAAGTTGTTGTTGAACATGAAAAAATATTGTATATATATATATATATATATATATATATACACACACACACGTCATATATATTTTTTGTCATATATATATGACTAAAAACAAAACAGCTAATTTATTCATTTTTAATAATGCATCAAATTAAGCAAATTATTCTTAGATGATGAAGCACAATCTATTGTAACAAAGGAACAAAGATGGATAGGAAATCACGGGGTAATTGATATGAAGTGGAAATGTTATGATTGATCTATTGATTAGCTGTCTGGTGCTCCAGCCCTTTTTAACAGCAGACATACAGTTTCACTCAGGGGACTATGAAGCTGGGGCCTCGGAGGGACTCACACACACCATAGGTCCATCTATTTAACAATGTGACTATCAGGATTATGAGACAAAGGAGAGACAAAATGAGGCTGCCTCCTATTAAACATCTGTTCAGCCACTCTAAGAAGTCGATGCTCAAAGGTTGCTTACGTCTTAGAATTTATTGTCACATAACATTTTCATGATGTGACTGATATTCAATTGACAAAAGACACACGGGGAATTGACTGTATGTGTGCTGCAAACACATTTTTCAGAAGAAAGAGTAAATCTTCTGCTCTCAGTTTGCTCTTGATTTTCTTTACAGTACACTGTCAACATCAGATGTAAATGATAGCACACACACATTTCCACAGATACACATAAGACATCTACCGGCAGTCTTTCTCAGAGTTGCAGTATTTATCTGTCTGTGTGGGATTGTCCTCGCACACTGGCTATACTATTCGCTAAACCAAATAAACATGAATATAAATATGAATTAACTTTATTTAGAGGAGCTTTATGTGTGAAATTACACTGACCCATAGGACATGATCAAACACATTAGTGAAAGCACACATAGTTGTAAAAAACCTAATATATACATGATTTAAAATGTGATAAACAGCGGATAAAAGCACACAAAAATGTAAACGTAGATTTACAACACTAACTTTGTTAGCATTTACATGAGTAGCTTCAAGTTCTGTTTGACACTAATATGTATCTCCACCTTAGTTCCAATCAAGGTACACACAGCTCCCAAACAGTGACAGTGAAGTAGACAGCCAGACTACAGTGAAGTCCTTTATCCTGATAACAAACAGATAAATCACTCAGCTCTGACCCACACACTCACACACAAAGGGGAGCGACAGACAGTAAAAAGTCTGAATTGTCCCAAGAAAGACCAAGAAAAGGATTTTTGTTTGAAGCAGGAAAGGGTTATTGTTCACTAGATGCCAGGGCGTTGGCATCCAGGCACAGATTAGCCACAGGGAAACATTATCTCTCTGGGCCAGTTTACAAGACCCAGTCTGGCCTGGCCAGGCATAGTCTGGCCATCTAGGTACTTTATGTTCTGAGTGGCTCTTGTCTCTCATAAGAACAAAGTGTGAGCTTGTTGGTGAAACTCAGAGGAGTGAGCCCCTGCTCTCCTCCCCCTTTTTCTCGTCCCTGCTTCCCCTCCTCTCTTCCCCTCTGGCCCCCAGACCAACTGCGAGGCTGCTGGAGTTCAAGCCTGGCCACGTGTTGGCCATTACACTCCCACAATGACCTTGTTGAGCTCAACATTTAGAGTCCCATAAAAACATTATTGTCTGACTCCTGGGATCATTTGTCCACTACCACAAAGGCTCAGAGAAAACCAAAATGTTAACCCCCCGGGGTTTTGCGGAGGCACATTTTTCAGATTCTGCCCCTTCTCTCCCTCTCTACCCATCCGCCCTCCCGGTACCACATTGCACCCACACTGACGTACTTCCCAGCGGTGCCCACAGGGCACTCCTACACCAGCACATTCAGATATGAAGAAGGCTGCTTGGTGAAAATGCTGCCCCATAAAATAGCTATTTTGCGTTTTGTACTCCAAAGAGCAACACCAACAATTATATCCATTCTCCTCTGCATACATCACCATTTCAGCTTTTTTCCTCCAATTTTAATGTATTTTGCCCACAAATGTTCCTGTTTGTCATCTGTCCATCCATCTAGCCTTCCCTATTCAAATGCATAACTATGGACCCATAACAGCTAAAAGTCCCTAATGGTCATTGAGCCTCTAAATATGTCCATTTCACATCGGCTGGGTACATGTACCTGCTGAGTGAATGGGCAAGGTCGTGCCAGCCTATTAGCCATATTAAAAACCAACCCATTATGGTAATTGGGGAGGTCTAATGCATGTACAGGTTGCTTAGCGCCCATGTATTAGCTCTGATAGATGACTCAGTAATTAGCATTGAAAGGTACATTGTAGTGCAGCGCTGCTGCTTGCCCCCGTGCTTGCCATCCTCTGATCCTCTCTCCGTCTCTCAATGTGGTGACCCCTACTGTGGACACTTAGGTCAGTTATACATGTCCCTGACCAAATGTTTGCTGCTAGGAATCAGTCACTGGGACATGCATTATTCACTGTGACAATGACAAAGAAAAATTTACTTTTTTTTTTCTTGGAGGGCTGCGAAAACATACTTAATTTCAATTTGGCTGGCAGAACATGATTGTGGTCAGAAATTAGGGAAGGCACATGTTTCATCCTCATTACCTAACCTTACATAAATTGACTTAAGATGTGCATGTAAATGTAGAAACTGTACATCTTGGATTCGTATTCTCTAGTACAGCATACCCACACAAGCCAAGCTTAAATTATTAAATAAAAAAATATGAAGTAATTAGTACTGACATTGTCAAATGTCTGGGTTTTTTTTTTTTAATAGTGGGACAATCTTATTTTATTATTAAGAATGCAAATATCTCAAAATTCAAAAAGCAGTGAAAGTCTTCAATGGAGAATATGGGAGGGCGGTAGCAAGAACCCACAGTCATACTGATGAGAGTGTTAATACTTCACCACAAGTTTTTAATTTAGTAATCCATAAGGGAAATGCTTTGCCTTGAGTATCCAAATCACATTTCATTAAATTTTACCATCTGTCCTGAACCACCGGCACCCAACCCAATCCTCATTTTACTCCCAATCCAGAGCTCCCATCCCCTGCTCTATGAGCAGCCCTGACTGGGTCTCTCAGGGAAGGGAGCACATTCTCCTTTCATCCCCTCTTAGAGGACAAACATCAGTCCCATCACGCCGCCAATCCATATTCATGAGCCGCTTATAAATATCTGATAGCAGCCCCGCTACAGCTGTTTAGCTGGAAGAGCAACGTAAAGCGGCTCACACATACACACACACACACACACACACACACACAAACAAACATTTAACCAGACATGCATGTGCATATACACACATTCTTAAATTGCACATATTTTCTCTCTTTCACACACATGCACACACTGGTCGGAGACCAAATATCAGCCCCACATCTTCTAGTGGTTCTACCTGCCTGGCCCCCTGATAGCATCGGCTCATTGCAGGGCTATCTCTCTCTCGCACTCTCTCTCTCTCTCTCTCTCTGGCTTTAATTAAAGCGTAAGTGTGACTACAAAATGAGAGAGGAATCCTTAAGTGCCGTATTTACCTTCCTTCTGACAGGGCTCATGCTTATCAGCAAGGCGAGAGTACTGGAGCCAAGAGACAGGGACTTCTCAAAGGCCTGAGTAATCGCTCGGGCCCCTCTCCCTCAACACACAGATACACACACACACACACACACACACACACACACACACTTCCTCAACCTGAGCATCACCCATTTCGTGACGCCTCTCTCCCTGTTTGATACATATGGAATACAAATGCTGCTCATGAATTTCAGGAATATAAATGATCTAATAAAACATACAGTAAGTACAAAGAGTTGAACTAAATCCACATTCGTAACACCTCATTAAGACAGAACAAAACAACATAACAGTGTGTGAAAGGGGAATTTCTTATGTTCAGTCATGTGGCTGTAGTGATTCATGCTAATTCTTCTTCTGCTAATTACCAAACCAAGACTTTTTTACTGTTGCTGGAACATTTCACTTCCTGTGTGCCAGATGATTTGTCCCTGGAAAGATGTAACCCATGTGTTTAGAACAGGGAAAAGTTTTGAAATTGTTATCGGTTGTATCACTAATGTACTACATGGAATAGAAGGAAAACATTTTGCAAAATATGAAATGGTAAACTATCCAGAAACTGGCCAGACTGTGTTGTGCTAGATGGTGAAGCGGCCAATCCATGTAAGGAACACGATGGGATCACCCGCTGTGAGGGACAGCCAGGCAGAAGGCAAATATTTGGCTCTTTACCAGCTAAATGTTGCACTGACTATGTTCACCAGCTAGCCGCTAACTTTATCTGCCCCATGGTGCTGTGCAGGTAACGTAGAGACTCATTCTGATGAGAGTGAACCAAAACTATGCTCTTTTGCAGCTGTAAAACCAAAACATTGAGCTGAAAGATGCTTTATAGAGCTGTGTGGAACTGCAGAGTCGGATGATAATTCACTGTATATTTTCTTCCCTGTGAGCGTCCCATTTCACATTCATTTCATCCATTGCTAATATTTCTTTATTTTTAATCTTTATGCTAGATAAAAAGGCTGTCTTGCATTTTTCCATATATGAAGAGGAGCCTTGCAGCCATTTACAATTGAGAATCCTTGGGAGATGAAAACAGAAGCAGTCTTTTTTTTTCCTGGGGCTCCAGATTAGAACGGTGATATGAACACCTCCCTATCACAGTCTGCTAGTGGCTTCCTAATCACATCCCTGCAACTGATACTGAGGCAGAAACAGGACGTGAGAGGGAGGGTGAGCAAGAAGAAGAGAAAGGAGAGGTAGAGAGAGAGAGAGAGGCAACTAAAAGGCACAATCTTGGAAATCAAATGCCACAATCCACTGCATGTTTAGTGTGGCAGAGATACAGCGACAATATTCAAAGGTGACATTGCAATCACTGGACAATACTGGCACAATTCCTGCACTTTCAGAAAGGTAGAAACCCCCAAAGTGCACTTGTGAGGAATTTAGCTGGTGTTTCTTTTCTTTTGATTCTTTTTTTTAAATTTACTGATACCTAACCCTTCCAGTCGCTCGTCTTCTCCTCCAACTCATTAGAAACATTAGAATTGCTGATGCCGGCAAGAAAACACATTTTGCTTCGGTCTGAAGAATATCTTTGTTCTGTTTCCAATACAAATAGAAGGAGATTTAAATATTGCTCCTCTGGAGTGTGGCTGTGTAAGAGAGGGAGGTAGAGCGAGAGAGTTTGAGTGTGCATCTGTGTGTTGAGCCGTGATTGGTTGTGCATACGAAAGGATGAGAAATTTGTGGGAGCTTGTATGTGTGTGTGACACTATGTGTGTTCCCAGAGGGTATTTCTGTTCCTTGTGTGGAGTACAGTTAAAGTGAACAATAGGCAGTACTGCACTGCACCCTATGCAGCGTGATACTACAGAACATCAACAAAAGGCAGACTACAGGCTTTGTAGAAGACTACTACTACTTGACTTTTTTTTTTTTAAATTAGCTTTTAGATCAGTAGGTCTTGAATATCAGTGGTAAACCTATGAAGGTGCAGTAGTTGGATCAGATGGCTTTGACCCTCTACTTGGAAAAGATAACAGAATGCATTCAGTTTAACTGTGCACTGCAACAGGTGCATGTTTTTCTTTTTGTAGCCTGAGTCAGTCACCAAACCAAAAGCACAAGAACAAAACGGGAGGGAAATAATGATAAAAACATATGTAATTCATAGGAAATACGTACATCCGAGGTTGTGGGAGAGTAAAGGATACAGTAATATAAAATTACACTTAAGGAAATTGAAGCATAACAGAGGTGAAATATAAAAACCAGAAGGAGAACGTAAATAGAAGGTGGAGAATCGAAAAGAGACAGGGGAGGGGAGGCTGAAGCTAGGTAGCTTCGCTCATTAGCCATGCAGAGCATCTTGGCTGTGCTCCCACACCTCCCGGCTCATCATTGCCGGGGCCCTGGCTGCCAGCGCACCCCCACCTCCATGAGCCATCCCTCTCTGCCTCATCCCTCCATCCCTCCCCTTCCAGCCCCTATAATCACATCCGCAATCGCAGCCCCTAATTAGGTTAATTAATTTGTATCAGCCCTTGTAGGGACTTGGCTGATGAGGCAGCCGTAATAGCGTCAGCAATTGCCCCCCTCCCCGCCATCCCCTCTTTGCACAAAAAAAAAAGAAAGAGGAAAAAAAAGAAAAAAAGATCTGATGCAAGCCTGTCAGTGACAAGACAGGACTATAAACTACGGGGTCACATTTACCTCCCCACCCCCTCAACTACATCCCCCCCCCCTCTAACCCCAACACACCCCTCCCCCTGCTCTTGTTATTCAATAGGGGTGACACTGACACCTAAATAGTGATATATAATCCATCGTGTGACAGTGCTTCATTGTGTCCACTGGAATGAAAACATCCTGCATAATACATATGTTCTAATAATAATTGAGTCTGCATCTTCTCAGTGACATACTTCGATGCATATAGAGGTGTTGTGTTTTGCTTGTTTGTTTACACAAACAAGTGTGTGTGTGTGTGTGTTGGGGGGTGGGGGGGTGTTAGTGTGCAGTATGATAATGATTCTCTTGGCGGTTAGTCTCTGTAGTTGTCAGAGAGACCGATTGAAGCATCGCATTACAATCAGTGGCCCTCATCGCCCCTCATCAGGCCACTGACGAACAAACTCTGATTAACACCCCTATCTGATTATTGCAATCACCCAGGCTAACCACGCACAAGCACTGTCCCCCACCAGCACACGCACTCACACGCACAGGCACGCACAGGCACGCACGCACACACACACACACACACACACGGTCTCTCTGACAACTACAGAGACTAACCGCCAAGAGAATCATTATCATACTGCACACTAACACCCCCCCCCCCACACACACACACACACACACACACACACATACACCTCACTGTTGAGCAGATATGAAGCGCATGTGTACACAAAAAGTAGCTATCATCACGCATTGCCACGTAGTTGCCATTAGAGAGGTAACCATTAGAGAAGCAACACATTTAAGCGGAAATAAATGGATGGCAGGAGCAGCATGTGTTTGTGTGAAAGACAGAAGTAGAAATTAAGAGACTGAGAATATTATAATGAAGTGAAAAAGGAACTTGACAGAAGAGGGAATCTTAATCTAATCTTGCTCAGTTTTAAAACAAACACTCCCTCCTGTACACAAGAACAGGGTACTTTCAATTGTGATGCAAGCAGACACATTAATACACACACACACACACACACACACACACACACACACACACAATCTCAGGCAGACAATGACACAGGGAGGCTGCGAGACAAGGACAGATCCGGTAGTTAAAGCGTAATGAACACGTCCCTGAGGCACGCGCATGGCATTCCCCTGAATGATGGACTGACAGTAATACCGGGGCAGATGGGTTGCCCTCCACGCCCTGTTCAACACACACACACACACACACACACACACACACACACACACACACACACACACACACACACACACACATGCACACATGCACACACCCTCCCCCTGGTCTATCCTGTCCCTCTCTCCTGCAGAGAGATACCCCCTGTAGGTCTGATGTGGAGGTGGGGGGACCAGGGGTGCTGTGTGTGTGTGTGTGTGTGTGTGTGTGTGTGTGTGTGTGTGCGCCTAGAGGTAGGGGGCACAAGTATGAGGCCCCCGTCATGATTTAGGCTCCCATGCAAATTTAATCAATTCGAGTACCTCTCACCAGCCAGGGCTCATTAGCGGCAATTTAAAAAGGGGGCTCTGTGATCCCCACCTCACTGCATGAGCCAGACATTCAACTCAGGCACACATGCGCACACACACAAACATGCTAAGATACACACGCATATCCAAATACTCGCACACAAGTACACAGAAACGCACACACGTCAGGGGCACTGTCAAGGGTGTAAAGATTTGTCTTCAGACGTCTTCCCCCTGGCATGGAGAGAGACCCTGCCTGCACGCCAGTCGAACCCCCCCTCTTCTGTCCCTCCTCTCTATCCACAACTTCAAAAGCCCCATGACACCCATCTTCAAGTTAAAGGAGAGAGGGATCCGAAGATAAAGACTACCTCTCATCCCTCACCCCTCGCATTCTGAAGACACCCTCCCAACACTCAAACCCCAGGGTACCTCTCTCTTCTCCCCACCTCCCTCTCTCTCCCCAGCTCTCCGTAATTGGGGGGATCGATTAGTATTGTCCTTAACCATCCTTAACCTTGGCTCTGTATGCTGGCTTTGGAGCAGGGCAGAACTGTGGTGTTGAATGAGGAGGGCGGATGTGCAGCTCTTTGCTGGATCAAGTGCCAGGTTAAAACCATGTGGGGAGGTGATAGTGTTTGTGGCGAATTATTATTTTGTATCTAATAATAAAGAAAATGTGACCACAAAATAACCCACATTTGTTTGCCCAAAATGTTATTTGTCTCTGAGATTTCTGTCACCACACCAGTACAATAGACCTTTTTCATGGCAGACATGTTGTCATGTCATAGTAGGAAAAGCACAAGTGTATTCAAGACCATTAATGATGGCTGCATTCCACTTAGGAGAGGCCCTGGTGTTGTGCATGCTGACTCACTGAAATAGCTTACTGGGACACTTGATGGAATTGAGCCATCATTAAGGTTATCAATTTCAGCGGTGCTTTTCCTACTATAACAAGTCAAAATGTCTGCTGTGATAAAGGTCCATTGAGGCATTGTTTGTACAATTTAAAACAGCTACTAGTCACTCTGGATAATGCGCAGAACATACTGTTAACAGTTTTTATAGGGATACTTCATCGGTAGAAAGTAATTCTGAAAACTGTTCACAATGAGGTCTGTAGAGTTATCTAGAGTAACTTGCACATTGTCTCTGTAAACACTTTGTAATGATATTTTTCAATACTCCAAGCAACACAAAGGGAATTTTGTTCACCTCTACTGTATTGGGATGGCGGCTAGAATCTCAGGGATAAAACCTGGGCTAATAAAAACAAATCTGAGTAGGCCAAAAATACTTGTGGTAAGTGAGAAAATATAGTTTTGTAATTTGAGTGAACTAAATAAAATGGATAAATTCCCCATATAAATTAAAACAAAATATCTGTGTCAAATTAGAAAACTCCTACACCTTCATTTCAAGATTTACCTTCGCAAAGCCTGGAACAAGGCAAGTTTATCTCAAATGTAAAATATAGTACAGCATTAAATAGTCATTGGCATCAAAGAAACGGATCACAAGATGTTCCCCTTTTTTAAAGGAGTAGGTTTTTTCCCCCATAATATGTGTGATAACCAAACTTGTAGAACAAAGATCCATTGTGTTTTACCCCTTCTTAACCAGGCTACACTTTTACTCTCAAACAGTTGCTATATATTGGGGTCAATGTCATACCCTGCAGCTGTGTGACCACATAACACTCCCCTTCTAACTCCCCCCATTCCAAAAAGGACTATCCGTTAGCAAAGTCCGTTAGGGTCATTACTTTAGAGATGGGGTTGTGGGGGACAGGGTGGCCTGTGCGAGTCGTCAAATGAATTATGAGGCTTTTGACAATAGAGAACTGCCGGTCTATATCTTTAAAATCAGAAGGTCGCCCACTGCCCACCCCTGAGCCCTGCCACTGAAAGGCGAGTTTGAGGAGGAACAGTGGCTTGTCTGTGCCTGTGTTGCACAGTCAGATAGGGGTCCCGGAACTGCGCACACAGTGTTTTGACCCCTGGGCTCTCCTCAACGCCCTCCGCTTATAGACACTGGGCCTGAGGGTCCCGATCCACACACGCTCTCTCGGCGGTTTGACGCAGTAGCAGAGGGCAGGGAGAGTGGGAGGAAGGCGTAAGGAAGGAGGGAAGGAGATTTGGCCAAGGAAGTCAATCACTCTTTTACTGGGTACAACTCAATTCTGACATGAATGGTCAACACTGAAATGCCTCTGAAGGACCTTGCTGGGCCTTGTGCATGCTTGTGTGGTGCTCAGTAAAATCCACAAGCATATACTGCATATGTTTTAGGGCTGCACAATACATGGGCAATATGTAATTGTAATTATTTTGACTGATATTGTGATTGCGAAATGATTCACGATATTGGAGAGAATGATAATTTTTGTATCATTGTTCTCATTTTCATTGAAAAATATTAAAAGGAAAAAAAAGAAAAAATATTATAGTATAATTTTTACGGGGATCTGTACCAAACAAAGATTTTCTTTTTTCTTTAGGAAAAAAATGGGTTTGTTTTCTTCCTGTAGGATACAATTTGTAGGCTGGGACGTCTCTGCAGTGCCACAATACTTAAATATTTTACCTCTCCTGCGATTTGGATTTTGCACTAGTCCATACTGCGATTCCGATAAAGTTGCGATTAATTGTGCAGCCCCTTTATGTTTACTACATGTATAGCCTTATACATACAGTATCTCACAAAAGTGAGTACACCCCTCACATTTTAGTAAATATTTCATTCTATCTTTTAATGGGACAACACTGAAGAAATTACACTTTGCTACAATGTAAAGTATTAAGTGTACAGCTTGTATAACAGTGTAAATGTGCTGTCCCCTCAAAATAACTCAACACACAGCCATTAATGTCTAAACCGCTGGCAACAAAAGTGAGTACACCCCTATGTTAAATTCCCATAGAGGCAGGCAGATTTTTATTTTTAAAGGCCAGTTATTTCATGGAACCAGGATACTATGCATCCTGATAAAGTTCCCTTGGCCTTTGGAATTAAAATAGCCCCACATCATCACATACCCTTCACCATACCTAGAGATTGGCATGGGGTACTTTCCATAAAATCATCTCTCAATGCAAATCAAACCAGCTATTAGGCTAACTGAAATAAAACCATCAACATTTCTACTGCAATTAGGAAACTGCAGTTAACTCTGTACTGGACTTTAAATGAAAGCAATCAGTCCAGGTGGACACCCACCATCACTCTTTCCCAGTTTTGGCCCATCCTGAGTTGTTGGCTCACCTTTGCTCTGGTCAGCAGTGTTTGGGCCAAGGCTTCTGGTCTCTCTCCTCCAGCCCCTCCACTTCTCACTGTGCCTGGTGACATTTCTGCCTGGCTCCCGCTCTCCCCTCTTCCCCTCCAGTGGCTCCCAGGAGAGGCTGATGGATGGGCCCTGTTTATGAAGCTGCTGCCACCACAGTGATCAATCAAACCTGGGTCACTGTGATCTGCTACTGGGCACCAGGTCTTGAGTCTATTTCACACACTATAGGCTGGAGAAACCACACATGCAGTTTGTTAGTACTTACTACATGCGCATACATGGCCACATACTGTAGAGGATAATGAAGAGAGACAGAACTGAGGAACTAGAATAGGATACATTTTGTGAAGGAAATTTGAGTGTGCTTGCCTCACCTGAAATATGGTACTTGACTCAACCAACTTCAATTGTCAGGACAGGGACTTGGCAAGGTCTGACGGCAGGAGGATCAACAGAAGAGTTTGCCATATTAGCAAACCTGGGATCTTTTTTTCAATGAGGCATCTGAGCTAATCCCTGCTCCACCATGGCACTCAGGCAAACTGATCAGCACACACTTTCCTGAGAAGTCTAATTAGCTAAAAACGATATGCCTGTATTAGCTGGACGGTCTCGTGAGAGCAGAAATGTGTGAAGAAGACATGGAAAATGACAGCCCTCATAGGTCTTTATCACGAAAGACATTTTGACATGTCACAGTAGGAAAAGCACAGGTGTAATTAATTAAATTAGTGATGGATGAATTTCATTTAGCCGCTTCAATTTCAGGGTCATGGTGTTATGCATGCTGGCTCGCTGTCACACTGACATGGCTTACTGGGACATCTGAATGTAACAGAGACATCCTAAATGTTATCAGAAACACCATTGCTTTTTATACCATGATGAGTCAAAATGTCTGCTGTAAAAAGGCAGAGGAACATGGGCATTTGATTTGGTTAATAAATATAGGTATAGATACCTGATGACCTGGGACCAATCTAAGGCAGCATCACATCAAGATGACTCACCGAATGAGAATAAACTGTAGAAACGGGTGTAGCTGTAACAATAGTTCCATGTGTCTCTCAAGGGAGCATTTTAACAGAGGTATTTCACAGCTGCAGCTAATACAATTAATAATGGGTAATTTTGATTAAAGTGAGCTAATGAGCAAGCATTGGCAACAGTATTATTATCAATGCCTGCTAACTGACACTTAAATCAAACTTAATTGTATTAGCTGCAGCTGTCTACCCTGCTGTGACATGTGGAAAGGGTGGAAAGAGGTGTAAGCTGCATCCATAGTAAAGGGCTACACAAAGGTGTGTCCTTCAGAGGTTCTGAAGACTTGAAACCTGTGCCTCTACTACACAAGACAGTACACCATCATAGACACCGAAACTAAAAGTTCATTTGTGTCAAAGTCAAATCTTTCACTATCAGAAGTTACCCTCAAATGACCAACAAACTTGTAAATACTCTCATAAGTTGCATGATATCGGAGCTAACAGGATAAGCTTCTTCAGCAGAAGTCAGCTGCCTGTTACACAAACTCCTGGGCAGTTAAGTGCTTGTGTTTCATTTTTTAACCCTCAGTGTTTTAAAACTTTTTTTGTGGCAGTGATAGAGACTGTGATGTTTACCGTTTACTGTACGGGACTCTCACACCGCATCAAAATGGACTGACAAGTCTGATTGCCGGTTACATGATTGGCAGCCGCAGGGTGACGTCAAGTTGCATCCCTCCAATAGTCCAATTACATCATGGCTGCTCGCAAGAAGTGGAGTTTATCCCTGTCTTTAGTTATTTACACCAGAGATCTTCAACAGGGGGTCCTCAGAGTTAGTGCAGGGGGGCTGCCAAATTATGTAAAAAAATAAAATTGAGTTTCTTGTTTCAAAAATTAAAATAAGTCTGAAAATATACATAAACATTTTAAAAGCAAAGATAAATTGGCCTATTTGTGAAGAAAAAAAAATTTACACATTGAAGATAAGCTTACTATAGGTATCTATGGTAGCCATACAGTTAAGCTTAAGTAGTCACTGTGCCTCCGGGTGTATGTTTAACATTAAAACATGATGCATACATAATATCCATTTATTTTCATCCATTCTGCCCAGTTTAATATGCAACTCAATTGTATACAATACATGCGGTAGGGGGTCCCTACTCAGCCTCTTTCAGCTAAGGGGTACCTGGCCTAAAAGACGTTGAAGACCCCCGATTTACACCTTTGAATGGCTTTTTCATTGGTTCACGTCTTTAACCAGTGACTGATGGCCACATGAATGCAAATACCGGATGAATATGACATGGACATGTGATACTTTCTGACTCATGAGTTATCGAGGACAACCTGAATGCAGCCGACAAGCTGTGGAATACTGAGGGCTGCCAAAGTTGTGTCCTTCAAATTATGTCAGAAAAAGAAGTCTTCTCGCATTTCTTAGCAAATTTTTGGAGAAGCCTTTGAAATGGAACATCACGGTCTATTACGACAGGTCTCAAATGTGAATGAGGGGGTTCAGCTCCTCAGTTCACAACCTACTAAACTAGAGAGCTGTTTGTGACACACACAAAGACAGAACACATCAGTGACAGCTCACAAAAATAAAACATCACAACCACAATTAAACTCTGAAGTCTTGATGTTGGGTCATACGAGTGACTTCCAGCTTAGTCTTCTCTCTATGCACTTACCAACAGATCTTCCCCCCCCCACCCCTCCAAATAGCGTGATAAAGAACACTAATGCCACCTACTGGTAAGACAACAAAATGCAATCTACTGCCACAATTGTGATGGCTCAGCTGCCCTGGAGCATGTACGACATCCTCAGTTTAAATTCAGCCTGAGGCCTCTTTCATTAATCATGCCGTTGTCTCTTACTATTTCTTAAGTCTTTCCATTGGCAACAAACCCATAAAAAAACCTTCAACATCAATTAACTACTGAGGTCAACCACAAGTCATATGCAAGTAAAAAAAAAAAAAAATACAAAAATGTGCATGTTCTTCTGATATTTATTTTTGAAAGAAACTAAAAGTCGTAGATAAATATGTACAAAACAACATTTGAGGGTAGAAAAATGATCCCATGTCTGCGGTCTATGGTTTGATCTAGAAGTCCATTATTTCACATTTCTTCTCAGCGAGACGGTTACTCCCCTCTCAGCGCTTCCTCTTGGCCTCAAATTTGTAGATAGCTGCAGCATTGGGTGTCTCCTTTTGTACCTTCACTTTTTTGTTCTTATCCTGGTGTGCGTAAAAAAAAAAAAAAAGAAGATCTTTGTTTATTTGACAGTCATTTGAAACTAAAACGCTTGTTGTGAATAAGAACATCTCCTCACCTGTAGGTCCTTGCGGGTCTGAATTTTTTGACTTATTACAAACATTTTCTTTTCTCGGTCAATCCTCTGTGAAAGGATCTTATACTGGTGATTCCTCTGCTTGGCCAACTTCTACAGTTACAGCAAAGAGAAAACATGGAAGTGGGTTGAAATTAAAATTACGTTTATGTCACCACAATGTGATTGAAACACATTCTCTCTTTCCCCCCCCCCCCATTTAGATGGGATGGTCCCACAGCAAATGAGGCTGATCCCCACGCATTATAAACACAGACCTTAAGCATGCGAGGTTCTACAGCTCCCTGGATGCTCTTTGTCTCCAGGGTTTTCAGAGTTGGCCTGTTGAACACTCTGCCCACCAGCTCAGGAGCTGTGTTGAGGTGGTTTGCCAGCTCAAATGACTGCACTGAGGAGACACAGTAAAACGTCCATTAAAACGTTTACCCCCGGGTCACCTAATAACTACTAATAGCCCACAAAGACAATTCATATTTACCTTCGGTCTTGGAATCCACAAAGAATGTATGCTTGTTTTTTTGTTTGCTGTCTGCCTCCAGAAGATGGAGCTCTCCTTTCAGCCTCTCAATTTTCTGAAAGCAAATGATGAACACGCAAAGATTTACAGGGTGTAACAAAAGAAGCCCTATGTGGGGAGGATTCATTTTACAGTGGGAGGTTAGGTAATGGCACAAACACAGCGTATAATCATGTCCATTTTTGTCGTGCTCTTTTATTCTAAATTTAAAAGATGTCAAATGATGTTAAATTAAATCAGTCAGGCACCAGAGGTGCTCCGTGCATGATCTATTACAGGAAAAATAACCGTACCTTAGCCTCTGCGACCCTTTTCATCTCTACATATTTGATATCCTGGGTCCTCATGACTTTCTTCTGCTCCTCTGTCACCTCCACCTCCTCATTGGCTTTTTTCGCCACGTGAACTCCATCCTGTTAACATGCCACAAAATAAGCCATACTTAATCAATTAAACAGCCAGAGATCAGATGAGAGGATTTACATGGGGTTACTCATTTTCTTGTACTAATGATAACACATATCTCACCTGCAGCTGAGAGTTGATCATGTTGTAGTAAAACTCATCTGGGTTCTTATCCAGAGCTTTCTTTCGCAGAGCAGCAAGAGTGTTTTGTTTCTTGTGGTAATCACTATAAAACAAACAAAGTAAGCAATTACAAGACTGTCCAAACCATGTCCAAAGCTTGGAAACATGGAACATGTCTCCTAAACTGAATTCAACTCACTCTGCACGAAGTTTGTAGTCTTTCTTCTTCTCCAGCAATCCCAAATGTTTCCTGAAACCAGGCTGGTCGAACAAAATAACACAGTTTAGACAAGTTAAACAGTCTGTATTAATATTTATTACATATCATCAGAATATGTGGACATCTCAAACGTGTCACTATACAGGGGCATTTCATAACATAGCAGCAAGTTAGCTAGCTAGCTAACTAACAAGCAAAACACTGAAATGCTCACCTGAGATCTTTCATGGTGGTTTCTCTGTCGGGATTTCAACGCTTTCCTGAACGAAGACATTCTGAAAAATGCCCTCGAGCGTAATAATACAAACTAGTTCAGTCAAAGCAGGTATACGTAGGGCTTTTTAGAGAAAACTCAGTGCTGCTTCGGGTCTAGTGCTTTCCTGTTAGCTGAACATGTGGGTTCCGGGCTGGTGGTGCAGAGCGTTTTCATTTCTCTACCGCAGATTCACCACTCAACTCGCATTAAAAACATCACAGTAAAAAAAAAAAGATTCGGACAATTTACTAATATTAAAATATTCTGTAATTATTAGTTGTCATTTGACAAGAAACGGAAACAAAATTAATTATTTTTCTCTATATAATAAAATGCTGTGAATTTCATGCTACGTGTAACAAACAGTAGGTGGTGCTGTTGTACACATTTCAAAAAGAATGTGTGACGTAGAAGCCCTCTGCTGCACATAGCTGCTGTATGAGCCTTTTATAGTGGAATCATAGTAGAAGTATTATGCAGCTATGTAAAGTAACTAAGTACATTAACCCAAGTATTAAAGTATTTGTACTTTATTGAGTGTTTCCGCACGATGGTACTTTTTACTCACACTACACATTTTACAGGGGAAAGCTGTACTTTTTTAGCCTACGTCACTTCATTGACTGAGTGGCTGCTAGGTTAGCCTACTATTTACTTTGCATATTAAGATTGTAAAAACAAAACATATGGTCAGTTTGTAAAATATTAAACATTGCTATGGATTTAACTACTCCAAAGCATTTAAAAGACTGGTAGTTAAAATGTGTGTAATTCTTGTTAAGTAAGGGTTTCAATGTAGGACCTTTTCTTGTGCCTTAACTTGAATTTTTTTTTAAATGTTGTTGTAACTTGTATGTAACTTTCACCTTAAGGCTCTGAATACTTATACCACCATTATGTGAATTAATAATTTTAAAATTAATAAATGGATGGAAATCCAATAACATTTGAACAACTTAATCCTCCAATTTCCTTAATAATGTTTCTTATCTAATAACCTCATGTAGTATAAGTTCAAAGCCCTGCAATATTTAATTTGGCTTGAAATATTCATCACCACAAATGTTGCATTAGGGTTTACTGGCGAAGGGAAATGGGATTAATTATATTCTTTCAAGTAGAAGACCAATGCAATTGGTATCTGCCATTTAGAAGTTGTATACAAGCCAGGCCTGGCACAGGATCCACTTAGAACAAGTGAGGGCCATCACAGTGCTGCTGACTTCTGACTATGTTTTGGCTGCACTGTTCATAGACCAAATTATTTTGGTCATTATAATGAGGGCCTGTGTTTGCCAGAGCATACAGTTAACACTAATTGGTAACAAGTTTATGTTTTTCCAACATGGACATTTATTGCATGTTTCCATTGGGGTTCCAGACCCCTGTTTTGATTTATGTCCAGACCAATAGACCTAACAGAAATTACATAGAAACTCTGTAATATTCCTTAACATTCTCACACATTTTTTCTCTCCATTTTGAGAGGGAAAAAGTGCTGCAGGAACTTGGACGATGAGGGGGTCATCACTGTACTCTGCGGGAAAAGACTATCCACTTCCTGACATGATATTTTGGGTAATGGGTAGACAAAGACAAAGCCGCAATGGCACCAGTCTTCTAATCTCACCCAGACTCCCAACTCTTTGTGGATGTGAGAAGAAGCCTTTAGGACAAAGAGAGATATTCCACTAAACAACCATCCCCCAGCTCACTATCCCCTCACCAACCGCAAGGAATTTGTTTTATATGTGTGAGATTTGTCCGGCATGCAGAATGTTTTAGGGGTGATTAGACCTATGAATGGGATCAGTGTTTCCACATTATGTCACAGGCTTGTTTATCACTTATCAGGCTAATGCCCCCGGTTCCTGTGAAGGTCTCAGCCCAAGGCCCGACTGATCCACTCACCCACTAACGTGTTTAACTGGGCAAACTCAGACGGCAGCCGGGAATTACGGGCAGAACGTCTGCATTCTGACTTACTTGGCTTCTTGCTGTTTAATTCACGGTAGTATTTATCATTACAAGTGAAATGCCTGGTGAGCCTCGACAGGGGTAAATACTACTTTGGAAATCAGGGGCTTGTAACAAGCTGATGCAAGAGCAGGAGGACAAGAGGTTGAGGGTTTGTTCAGGGTCAGCAATGAAGGAATGCCCTTGTGGGGCAGATGCAGATCCGTTTGGTTTTCTAATATGACCCTGTAAAAATAACACTGCTGACATATTGTAAGACTGCTGCACTTGGGCTGAGCTCAGGGCTTTGGTATGTCTCCCCTGACCATGTTGGTCCTCTTCTGCAGCAAGGCGCCAGGCCAGCCCAGTTGAAAAATGCATGAGCCAGAAGTTCCTTTCTTCGTGATTATTAAGTTGCATGTCTTAAAATTAACCCAAGGCACCAAAACAACATTAGACAGATTCAGAAGTTTGCCTGTTAAATAAGTCATTGATTGTAGTGGAGGAACTTATTTTAAGTACAATCGAGGTACTACTACTTTAATCATTTCCATTTTCTGCTACTTTATACTTGTACTCCACTACATTTCAGATGGAAATATTGTACTTTTTAGACATATACACTTATAATAATTACTTTTTAGATTTAATATTACATTAAGAAACTAAATATACAATACAATGCATTTTCAAAGATTACACCAGGGATTCACAACCTCTTTCCAAAAAGACATTTGCTCTCTAAACCTCTCAGATGGTTTAATTTAAATAACCTCCAAATATTCCCATGTACTTCTACCTCAGACATAGAGTAGGTGCACTCCTGGGTGGGATTCTCACCATAACCACAAACTCTTGTAAAACACAAATTGTTTACAATTAAGCACCAATACGGTGCTTATTTTCCCTGCTTGAGTTGTGTATATTGTAGCATGACTTGTTTTATATTCTAGACAATCACATCAGTGAAGAGGGGAGAAGTGGATGGGTTTAGATGAGGCAAAGCATACTTCATGTGTTCTGTAAAAAAAAAAAATATCGCCAAGATCATCCAAAGGATCTTCCAGTTGATGGTCTTTTGATAGTTTGTATTGAGGTTATCTTTAAAAGCCAGCACATTATATCCATCTTTATCATCCTCATATGCTTTAGCTACAAACACATTGTAAATGCATTGCCTGTATTCATACTCCCTTTGATTGTGATGTTTTGTGCGTCATGCCACAATTTCCACTCGCCATCATTTATGTGGTGAAAACAGACAAATACTGTGACAAGTCATACTTACATTTTGTTGGGACTTTTAACTATTTAATTGTCTCATTAGTCTGTTGCTCAGAGTGATGATGCTCATTAGAGTTAATTTTACTCAAGTGTTCCAAAACTACACATCCAGGAAAAGAAGTTTAAAATTTAATTTGATTTTCATTTATGACAGTCACCTGAGACATCATTATCACTGTTCACACAAATCGAATTGTATTGCATTCTTCACCTAGGGTAGGTGAAGAATGGTTTGATTAGCAAAAAATGTTGACAAGTTTTTTCCTTTCATGTGTTCTCTTCAGTGTAATCTTTCACACTTTGAACTCATTACTTTCATTAGTTATCCCTTAACCTAACCTTTTAACATGGTTTTCAAAACGAAAAACAGAGAGATGTTAATGGTAAAATGAGCTACCCTTAACCCTTTTACAAAGAAAGAAACAGGGAGTTATCAAGCCATTTGCCCCATGATGAATTGACAGGCATCTATCCTCTAATTTGTTGCATGCAGCCTGACAGGACCACGCCTCTGAGTGCAAAATTAGAATTTATAATTAAGGGGTTGTGGGGGATACAGGGGTCAGGCCAGGACCATTAAAAACAAGAGGAACATGTTTGGACAGTTCTGTATTTAATGAGATATTTCGTGTGTAACACTTTGCAGCTGCTTTTGCATTTCCAAAAACATAACAGAAAATGTACATAATATTGTTTTCCTGCTTTTTATTTAGAGTGCCCAATGTGCTAAATTTGCATAATTTAAAGGTTTCATATCGTAAAAAAAATTGATTTTAATGTATTTTTTTATTATAAAGCAGCTCTAGGGGATAGTATATACATACTGTGAAAGTATCAAAACGCTCAATCCACAGAGAAATGCACACAGCACGTATTCAGAAACTGTGCCTTTAAATGAGCTGTCAGGATTTCCACACGGTTGTGATGACACAACTATATAATAAATTAATAAATAAATAAATATATAGGTAGAAAATGCTGCAACAGTGCAGTTACAGTCATTCTCTGGCTGCGATAATGGTGCAGAGACACCAAGTGAGCAGATGTGGAAGACCCAAAAACGCTGACCAATCAGAGCTGACGTGGCTTTTCCGGGAGGGAGGCTTAAAGAGATAGGTGCATTAACGGAGCGTTTCAGGGTGAATACAAGTATATTCTGACAAACAGTATGAGAAAAAGAATAACGCGTTTTCAGTATGAACCTGAAAATGAGGTTAATATGGGACCTTTAAACAGGTGGTAAACGATGTAAATCTTCAAGATTTAAAAGTTAAAATCCAACAATGGATTGTACAACCTGCAGTGAATAGCCTAGCTGGTAGCCTATTTATTTTTTCCCAGGTTTATGCTAAGCTAACAGGCCATCATCAACATTTATCAGACGGAAATGAGAGTGGTATCGATCTTCTCATAACTCTCGGCAAGAAAGCAAACTGCTTATTTTCTAAAATGTTGAACTATTGATTTAGTCAATTGGATCCCAGTTGCCTCTCCGGGGACCATCACCTTATCGCGGTGGAGAGGTTTGTGTGTCCCTATGAACCTGAGGGCTGTGTTGTCTGGAGCTTTGTGCTCCTGGTAGGGTCTCCCAAGGCAAAGTGGTCTCAGGTGAGGGGCCAGACAAAGAATGGTTCAAAAACCCTATGAGTGACCGAGGTAGAGATGGAGTGACCCTGCCCGGAGGAAGCCCGGGGCCCCCGTCTGGAGCCAGGCCCAGATGGAGGGCTCGTCAGCAAGCGTCTGGTGGCCGGGTTTGCCACCGAGCCCGGTCGGGCACAGCCCGAAAAAGCTAAGTGGCACCTATCTCTCCATCCCATGGGCCCACCACCTGTGGGAGGAACCGCTGGGGTCGGGTGCGCTGCCATATGGGTGGCAGTGAAGGTCAGGGGCCTCGACGGACCAGACCTGGGCAGCAGATGCTGGCTCTGGGGACATGGAATGTCACCTCTCTGTGGGGGAAGGAGCCGGAACTTGTGCGGGAGGTGGAGCGCTACCGGTTAGATCTGGTGGGGCTTACCTCTACGCACAGTCTCGGTTCTGGAACCATACTCCTGGATAGGGGTTGGACTGTTTTCTTCTCCGGAGTTGCACAGGGTGTGAGGCGCCGGGCGGGTGTGGGGATACTCACAAGCCCCCGGCTGAGCGTCCGCTACGTTGGAGTTTAACCCGGTGGACGAGAGGGTCGCTTCCCTACGCCTGCGGGTTATGGGGAGGAAAACTCTGACTGTTGTTTGTGCATATGCACCAAACAAGAGTTCGGAGTATTCGGCCTTCTTGGAGACCTTGAGTGGAGTCCTGCATGGGGCTCCAGTCGGGGACTCCATAGTTCTGCTGGGGGACTTCAACGCGCACGTGGGCAATGATGGAGACACATGGAGAGGCGTGATTGGGAGGAACGGCCTCCCTGATTTAAACCAGAGTGGTTGTTTGTTGTTGGACTTCTGTGTCGGATTCTCTATAACGAACACCATGTTCGAACATAGGGATGCTCATAAGTGTACTTGGTACCAGAGCACCCTAGGCCAAAGGTCAATGATCGATTTTATAATCGTTTCATCTGATCTGAGGCCGTATGTTTTGGACACTTGGGTGACGAGAGGGGCGGAGCTGTCAACCGATCACCATCTGGTGGTGAGTTGGGTCAAGGGGTGGGGGAAGACTCTGGACAGACCTGGTAAGCCCAAACGGGTAGTGCGGGTAAATTGGGAACGTCTGGAGGAGGCCCCTGTCCGACAGACTTTCAACTCACACCTCCGGCGGAGCTTTTCGTGCATCCCTGTGGAGGCCGGGGGCATTGAACCCGAGTGGACAATGTTCAAAGTTTCCATTGCTGAAGCTGCGGTGAGGAGCTGTGGTCTTAGGGTCTTAGGTGCTTCAAGGGGCGGTACACACCATGTAAAACACTGTGTAAAACACCGTGGTGGACACCGGTGGTCAGGGAAGCCGTCCGACTGAAGAAGGAGTCTTTCCGGGATATGTTATCCCAGAGGACTCCGGAGGCAGTTGCAATGTACCGAAGGGCCCGAAGGGCTGCAGCCTCTACCGTGAAAGAGGCAAAGCAGCGGGTGTGGGAGAAGTTCGGTCTTCTCGGTCGGCACCAAGGTGCTTCTGGAAAACCGTTCGCCACCTCAGGAGGGGGAAGCGGGGAACCATCCAAGCTGTGTACAGTAAGGATGGGACGCTGTTGACCTCAACTGAGGAGGTAATAGGGCGGTGGAAGGAGCACTTTGAGGAACTCCTAAATCCGACCAATACGCCCTCTATGGTAGAGGCAGAGCTGGAGGATGATGGGGGATTGTCGTCAATTTCCCTGGTGGAGGTTGCTAAGGTAGTTAAACAACTCCACAGTGGCAAAGCCCCAGGAATTGATGAGATCCGTCCAGAAATGCTTAAGGCTTTGGGTGTGGAGGGGTTGTCTTGGTTGATTGCGTGGAAGTCTGGGACGGTGCCTAAGGAGTGGCAGACCGGGGTGGTGGTTCCCCTTTTTAAAAAGGGGGACCAGAGGGTGTGTGCCAATTACAGGGGTATCACACTTCTCAGCCTCCCCGGTAAAGTCTACTCCAAGGTGCTGGAAAGGAGGGTTCGGTCAATAGTCGAACCTCAGGTTGAAGAGGAACAATGCGGATTCCGTCCTGGTCGTGGAACAACGGACCAGATCTTTACTCTCGCAAGGATCCTGGAGGGAGCCTGGGAGTATGCCCAACCGGTCTACATGTGTTTTGTGGATCTGGAGAAGGCATATGACCGGGTGCCCCGGGAGATACTGTGGGAGGTGCTGCGGGAGTACGGTGTGAGGGGGTCCCTTCTCAGGGCCATCCAATCTCTGTACAACCAAAGCGAGAGCTGTGTCCGGGTTCTCGGCAGTAAGTCGGACTCGTTTCAGGTGAGAGTTGGCCTCCGCCAGGGCTGCGCTTTGTCACCAATCCTGTTTGTAGTATTTATGGACAGGATATCGAGGCGTAGTCGGGGTGGAGAGGGGTTGCAGTTCGGTGGGCTGGGGATCTCATCGCTGCTTTTTGCAGATGATGTGGTCCTGATGGCATAATCGGCCTGTGACCTTCAGCACTCACTGGATCGGTTCGCAGCCGAGTGTGAAGCGGCTGGGATGAGGATCAGCACCTCTAAATCGGAGGCCATGGTTCTCAGCAGGAAACCGATGGAGTGCCTTCTCCAGGTAGGGAATGAGAATCGGAATCGGAATGAGAATCGGCACAGCGGGTGCGATATTACATTCAATTTACCGCACCGTTGTGACGAAAAGAGAGCTGAGCCAGAAGGCAAAGCTCTCAATCTACTGGTCAGTTTTTGTTCCTACCCTCACCTATGGTCATGAAGGCTGGGTCATGACCGAAAGAACAAGATCCAGGGTACAAGCGGCTGAAATGGGTTTCCTCAGGAGGGTAGCTAGCGTCTCCCTTAGAGATAGGGTGAGAAGCTCAGTTATCCGTGAGGAGCTCGGAGTAGAGCCGCTGCTCCTTCGCATCGAAAGGAGCCAGTTGAGGTGGTTCGGGCATCTGGTAAGGATGCCCCCTGGGCGCCTCCCTAGGGAGGTGTTCCAGGCACATCCAGCTGGGAGGAGACCCCGGGGAAGACCCAGGACTAGGTGGAGGGATTATATCTCCAACCTGGCCTGGGAACGCCTCGGGATCCCCCAGTCGGAGCTGGTTAATGTGGCTCGGGAAAGGGAAGTTTGGGGTCCCCTGCTGGAGCTGCTACCCCCGTGACCCGACCCCGGATAAGCGGACGAAGATGGATGGATGGATGGATCCCAGTGTTCCCATCACTCATCACTCATGGATAGCTGTGGAGGGTGACTTTAAAAATATAATATTTTAATCAGTGTTTGTATATAGTCAAAAATATAAACATTCGATAGACTAGCAGACCAGAAAATACATAGTGTCAATCTCAGTATTTTGCAATTGACTTGTTTTTTTCTAATAGCAGAAAAAAGGCAATATAGACACAACAGAAGTAGAATGTTTCGTCCTCAACTCAACTCTATGATTGAAATAAACCAAAACAGGCAGACATTTTTATTTTTAAGGCTTTATTGACTTTTTGTAGATTGTAAATTTGAGTGTCTTGAAAAGTATGAGGTAGATTATGACTCCTCCTCCAGCTTCTCCTCCTGCCTCAAACCAATGTTCTGGTGTGTGTCTGAATTTTTTCCAGACCGAGGGTTTCTTTTTTTTCTTCTCAAGCTCTTCCTCAGAGTCTTCGATCTCTTCGAGCACCTCAACATTCGGTAAATCATGGAAGGAGTCCTTTTCCTGCTCAGTCAGGCCCTGACTGACCTCCTCAGTCTGGATCTCCTCCTTTATCTGTTGAACCGGAGTGTTCTTATATTTTAGCTGCTCAAGTTCTTGCTGAAAAACTTTATTTTTATTCTTTTCAACCTGGATCTTTGATTTTCTTGGTTGATTATGTGAGCCATTCTGAGTTCCCTCACTTGGTCCTGCAGGTTGCTGTGTTTCTCTTCAAGGAGCTCATTTCTCTCCACTTCTCCTCTCTCTCCTCTGTCCGTCCAGATCTGTGGTAAGCTGCTTCAACCTCTCCGTCTGTCAGCCACTGAGGGTTTCAGCTTGTTCCTTCAGCTCCTTCACCAGCTTTTCAATAGCCTTTCAATAGCCTCCTTATCCTTCTCATGCTACCTGGTCTTGTCCTGCTGCTCTTCTCTGAGCTTGGCGAATTCAGCTCGGAGGCCCCGACTGACCTCCTCCTCAGTCTGGTGCTTAGTGACCTCCAACAAAAATAACATCTCTTTCTCAGAAGTGTTTTTCTTCAGGGTCTTGATCTCCTCCTCCATTTGATGAACCGGAGTGTCCTTGACTTTCAGCTGCTCCAGTTCTTGCTGAAGAGTTTCATTTTTATCTTTGTCAACCTGGAGCTCTGCTGAGAACTTATTTTGGCTAATTATGTAAGCCACTTGGAGGTCCTCAAAGTCTTTTTGAAGCACTTTCTTCAGCTTCTTTTTGATATAATTTCGAACCTGTGTGGCGATCCTCATGGTGTTCATGGTCTCTGGGTCACTGAGCCTCTTCGGCCTCTCCAGTTCATTGCGTGTGTCCTTCTCTTTTTTAATGAACTTTTTTTTTAGGCTCTTCTGATGAGCCAGCTGTTCTCTAATCTCGTCCAAGACTTGGTAGCCTTCCAGGCAAAGTCACCACAAACCCTTCTAACTAGCGTTAGCTAGCGGCTACCTAACGTTGACGTTAGCTAGCGCTAGCTGATACTAGCGATTTCTAGTCGGCAACATACGAGGGGCCGTCGGCCTTCATTTTGGCAAATTTGACATGTATAATCAGCGGGGCAAGCACTGCCAGCAGTCAGACTCAAATGACCATTCGGATTGGTAGAGTGCTAACCCGGAAACGGGGAGCGGAATGAGCGTGACTAGAGTCTCTCAACATCTGACGAAAATCTTTTAAACTGACCTTTGTCGATCTGAAACGAAGACAGATTCAGCAACTGCATAGCATAATGAACTATTTTAGTACAATTTGAGATTGTATTCTGAACAAGCCGCCATGACAGTCTGTCTTTGAATTTCCGGAGAAACCAGACCCATGTGACACGTTCGTCCAATCAGCTGCCGGTTTTCATTTTTGGGCGACAATACAGGTTAGCTGTTATAGAGACGTATTACGTCTCGTCGCTTTGGTGTGTTCTGAGGCACTTTTTTGACCAACTCGAGGAGACTGATCAGTCCAACTGCCTTTTCTGCCGAGAGCCGGCCGTCTGGTCTGTGTGTCTGGGCCTTAAAACTAGCAAAGACACTTGCGTTGGGCTTTGCGCTGCGCTGTGCCGGGTGCAAGGTAGGGCCCATGGTCTGAGAAACTGAAGAAACCTCTTAATACTAGAATTTGAGCTCACATTATCACTCATGTGGAGTCGTGTTTCTTGCCACCTGGAAAATGGAAGACCAATAGTAATTTCCTTTTAGCTTTGATTTGGTCTCTACCAACTCCTGAGGGAAATATCTGGCTCTTTAGTTACTAAATGATCCACTATGTTCACCAGTTGCTAACTCTCCCGTGTTCCGTGCTTGGCAACTAGTGTACAGTGGATTTATCACAGCTTTTTTTGCTGCTGCTGGCAATGAGGTTGACGAGAGCAGTGAGACTGAAAAAAACACAGTAAAATTCAGGCCGGAAAACCAAAACAATGAGTTAAAAGACAATTAAATGCTCCGTAGAGATGAGGGGAACTGCAGAGTTTAACATTACACATAATTGTTAATATAAAAATATTGATTAGTGATTGGTTGAGTTGATCTTCAACATAAGCAGGTTTGATTTAGAATAAAGGAATGAATAGAAACTGTCTCATATAAAAGCAGTAGACAAATGCTTTCTGATATACAGTGTGGTGCTTCTGCCAACAACACTAATGGTACACACTGATTTACAGTAATGACTCAAGTGATAAGATTTAAGAAACCTTCCATGACTAAACGGCAGCCAACTACATCCAGGATTAATGTCACTCCCACTTGTTGAGTCATGACAAAAATGACACATCAGTACTGTGAAAGGACCCACACTTTAAAATAGGGAAGCGATATCTAAGAGCTGCTGGTCTTTACCCTGTCTGGTAATGTCAGGGCATACAAGGAGGACAGGACAGTCAACAAAGGTCTCTTAAAAGCAAAGTACATGCACAATAAAGAGAGATACAAGTGATGGAAGTTTTATTTTATACCGAGACCGTTCCATTTTACCAATTTAATGCTCAAATATTAACATTAACATTTTCTTGTCTGAAAAAGTATTTAGACTAAAGAGCATTTAAACTCCCCATTAGAATCCAGGAGTCATTGTAAATTATATATATGCCCTTTAGTCTAAATGCTTGAGTAACAGCAACAGACAACAACAACTTGGCAAAGAAATAACCCTGACCTTAATGTGTGCTGATCCTTCAACTTAATCTGATTGTAATCCTTAATTTACCTAACTCTGACTCAAAATTTACACAATTTATCTAAAGCCAGTCCCTGAAGTTTAGACATTTTACTGGCATTCAGTGGTCACTTGATATTAAATATTCAGAGTTTCCAAGCAAAGTGGGATCAAAACCCATTGGTGTGAGTGAGTAATAGCTATAAAACCATAAACCATTCAATCACCATCACTGATTCACAGGTGGAACTACAGGATGTAAGAATAATTAAAACAAAAAAGCTCACCACACCAATATTAGACTGAGCAGGTTTAGTTTGTTTGGAATTACACAAACTTGTGTGTTTATTTTACTAAAAATGTCAAACTTTTTAATTGTTTCATTCTCTGTCTTGTAGATGCTGTAATAATTGACTGGCTATTGATTGATTTTCAAAATTCATTAAGTTGATTGCCTACCAAGCACTCAACACTCCCTTATTCAGAAACCTTATGAAAAACAGGCTCTGCTTTTTCATCAACACTTACCAATAAAACATCATTATATTAGAATAGACTGAAAATCAGAATCAGAATCAGCTTTATTGGCCAGGTTTGTGTTAAACAGGAATTTGACACTGGTTAATCTTTTCTCTCAAAGTACAACACTTACTTAACATATAAAGAATAAAAACAAAAAGGACAGTAAGAATCAATATATATATATATATATATATATATATATATATAAAAAAAAAGAAAAGAAATACTGTTAAGTATACCGTACAGTATAACAATACAATAGAATTTACAAATTTACAAAAAATATACAATAACAGTTGAAGAGAGGGAAATAAAGGGCACCACAGAAACAGAGGGCCCTGCTGGGAGCTCCCATCACACCCTCCTCTGCCTGGACTTCTCTCTGGTCTCATTTGAAGTCGCAGGAGGGAGGGAACGTTTTTGGAGGGGGGTGGGCGGGGTCTTGTGACTCACCAGCAACTTCCTCAGTAGTAGGACAAATGTAGCCGGCGAACTGCATCACTCTTCGCCGCAGAGATTTGACTAACTGTCAGAAGAAACACAAAAAGTTTTCCAGCTGACGAGCGACGCTGCTGAGCCAGCGGAGCAGCGACCTGCACACTGCTCCCAGTCCGGAGCGGGTCTGCTGACAGACAGAGAGGGAGGCGGGATACCACTGTCAGCTTACAGACTTCACACGTTACTCCTGGTAGGACTTTACTTTGAATTCATACCTAGGCTATAGCTGGACTTTTTTTTTTTTATATATACGTTATAAGTGTCCACCTCTTCGACCTCAGTGGGGCTTCACGAAACGATTCTTTTGACGTAAATCGGAAATTACTCAGAAAAGTGTTTTATTGGATGGGAAATAAACTAGTGTATCCTAAATGTCATTATAAGCATCATACTGATTGTGCAGAGGCTTTTCAATGAAACTAAATGACATAAAGAACCACTGAAGTGTGTTAACTTCAAACGTTGTGCTAGCAATAGTATAACTATTTGAATCTGTAATTAAGTGAATCAATTAAGTCATTTTTAATCTTTATTATTATTATTATTATTATTATTATTAGTAGTAGTAGTAGTAGTAATAGTGGTGGTAGTATGGCTAGTTGCACTGTAATTATGATCTGTAAATCTTAAAATATAATTTACACCTTAAGGTCATATTTTCTCTATACTTTTCATTTTGCGAGGCTTTAAGGAAATATCTGTGAGTGTAGAGATTAAAGGCGTGGGTTTGACATTATGATAAGCCTTGGTACTTCACACCTTAGTCAAACACTCTGCCTAGGGAGAAGCCTGCAAAGTAAAACCACTTCCTGTGACAAATGAGGGGGTCTGGACATTTTCTTTCTGCCTGTGTGTTTTTATGCTTTCCTAGTTTGTGCCTTTTTTCTTCTTCTCTTTTCTCTGTTACTCTAATCACAGTCTCACACCTGCTGTACTGTTGTCCCTCTGTATTATAATGCACACACACACAAATAAGGCCAAAAAACTAACAAATAAACAACATCAAGTCAGCGGAGGAAGAGACTGTATTGGACCGTGTGACCCGTTGAACTGTGCGGAGGAAGGATTAAGGAACAACTGTTGTGTCACAGAAGCTCCCAGCTGAGCGGTGTGTGAAGGCCTCAGAGAGCAATGTCCCTCAGGCTAAACTTGTCTTTTCTTCGGCAGCAGGAAGTGGTTTATGGCAGCGTGCATCTGGGAAGGGTGTGTCTGTGCTGCAGCTTCTAGTTTTTTTTTTTGCCGTACATCATCACATCACAGCACATGCAGTAGTAGTAGTAGTGTCATCCTTGTGACGATTGTTTGGTGTTCCACCTGTTGCGTCATCTGAGCACAGTGGGCCCTGTGGGAAAGTAAAGTGTTAGGGCTGGCAAAAAGAGAACATTTGATCATTATCTTATATGTTTTCTTGGGAATGTATATGACCTTTTAGGTAATTTGGGGATAGTGAAAAAATAGAGATGCAGTTGTTGGTCTTTGGTCGAGTCTACAGTTTTGACACTAAAGTTCTTTCAAGTTTTGTTAGTTCCAGTTGGAAAAAACATTTGATGTTATGACTTGGCATAACATCAAATTAGAAAATAGTTATTTAGCTTTTAAGATTTTAGACTTCACAGTTCATTCTTACGCACATGATAACCATTTGCTACTTGTGCTGACAATGTATTAAAAAACTAAGAAACCTGTTTCCTAGAATTTAAGCTTTGTTTTGGTCTCTACCAACTCCTAAAGGGAAATATCTGTCTCTTTAGCTCCTAAATGCCCCACTATGTTCACCAGCTAGTTACTAACTCTAATAGACTAATGTCTGCAAGTAGTGCACAGTGGATTTATCACAGCTTTTTTTGTTGCTGCAGGAAATGAGGTTGACAAGAGCAGTGTGACTGAATTAAAAAAAGCAAAGTTGCACCCCGGAAAACCAAAACAATGATTTGAAAGATGCTAAAATGCTCCTTAGTGATGAAGGGTTAGGGTAGGTAACCCTAACTGCAGAGTTGGTAGTCACGTGATCCATTGTTAATATCAAAATGTTCATTAGTTAAGCTTTAGTTTATCTTTAACATACAGAGATTCAGGCAGGTTTGTTTTAGAACTAGAATGACGCTCAGAGAGCACAGAACTCCACCAAGGCATGCCCTATCTCAGTGTTAGTGCAGTGTGAATTTTCCCAGTCTGGAATTTTTCCGAGTATTCCAACACCACATGAATGCAGCACAAATGCCCTATCTCACAATGTTAAAGAAAGTGAAAAATAATTGGTGTATCTGCTCTGTGATTTGGATCCGCTCCAAAATGTAATGGGTCCTTCATTGGCCCATGCTACACCCTTCCACCAAGTTTGTCTGTGATCCTGCTGAAAGACAGACAGACAAACAAACAAACAAACAAACAAACAGAGCAGAAAACACAACCTCCTTGGCGTAGGTAATGAAGGACTGAATAGAAAATGTCCAACATAAAACTGCTCAGTTCCTTAAACGTTATGTCATAGCCATTGCTAAAATTATGGCTTCAATAATGCGGATCTCTTTTCTGTCTGTTACTACAGAAATTACACTTTGGAGGAATTGGTCTCTTAGACATAATGCTGTGCTTTCACCACTGACTGGTTATTTTTACACAAACTGTTTGCCTCAGTAACATTCAGAAATAATCCCCTAGCAGCCAAAAGCCAGTCATTCTGTCCCATTTACCATCTGGGAAGATTGCCTTGACAGAGCACGGGCTATATAATGTATTTGTTTGCTTTCTTCCTCTTCCTCTCTCCCTCTCTGTTTCATTGACCATGGTCACATTCTTTGGAGGTCTCAGTGTTTTCTAAAGGTTAGCCCCGCGTGGTGGTTGGACCCCGGCCAGCTCTAAACTGCAGTGGGACTGCAACTAAATGACTTGGACTGGTTGTGGCTGGTTTTATGTGTTGGCATCGTTTGAAACCGGGCCAACCATAATGATGGAGAATTGGCGGTCAAGTGGTTGCAGGTGGTTAAGGAGCAGAATTTAGATTTGTGTTGAAGCAGTCCTCTTTTGATGTTCTGCAGTTGTCTGTCCCTCCATAGGGTATCAGAGGACACTGGACACAGTTGGTATTGGTTCCATGACTTTCTGTCACATTCTGTGTAAGGCTGCGTTCAATCAGCAGGTATGTTTGTCTCTAATCGTTTTTCTAAATTTCTTTGTTGGGTCTTGACTCTTTTTGTTGGGTTCCTCATTTTTGCTCAGATTTTGACATTCCAGCACAGCTATTAGTGTGCATACCTTGTTTTCAACCTCTTATTCATGTGGTTCCAACCAGAATCAAACAATGCAACCCAATCCAGCTTGTAGCTCTTCGGACTGATTAGAAAAACATCGCATCTGTGCTACATTTGAGAGCAAAAAAGGGAAATTAGGACTCATTCTGCTTTTGTGCTAACAAAACCTGTCTGGCACACATCTCTTGCACTTCTGTGAACTGTATCGGTGAAAACCTGGGAAATCACATGGTTTCGGCTGTATATTTTCTCATAATTCAGATATTCTTTTCAGTTTGTGTCTCCGTGTTTTTCTCCCTGGTAGTCAGCGCCCTCTTCAATAGGCTGTGGGGACGCGTGGCTGGCAGCAGGAGTGTGTCTGAATTTCCTGAAAGGGAGGAAGTGACCTCAGGTTTCCTGTGTGGGGATGGCCAGGTGCTGTGGTGTTATTGTGAGGGGCGCAAGACTTCCTCCATGGATGCTTTGTTGGTAAACGTCTGGAACTTGATCCGTTGAGCCAGGGCCCCTGTGGGAGGTAATATGCCCCCCTCACAATCCAGTCATCCTGCCTCGCTCTCCTTCCCTCTGTTCTTTTTCACTCTCTGTACACTCTGCCAGAAGCGTTTACTCCATGTGAGATTTTATGTAAAGAGAACATAAACTTTATAAAGGCAGCTATGGAGTGTGAAGGTATCCCACTCTGTGCTAATGGAGTAATTACATTCCTTTAGGGATACAATTACAGGTCTATACCTAGCACTTACCTGCTACTCTCAAAGGAAGTTCTGTTTTCAAAGGAAATACCAAATTGTAAGTGCAGAATTGCAGATGCCTCATAACTACACACTTACTAGTTTAATACAAACTAATGATATGTTATAAAAGACTGGGGCTAAGCTTTGCCTCACTCCACCTGTCACTTGATCTACTTCTTTTAGCCTCATCTGTCTGTTATATTTATTACACATTGAATTAATGGTACCCCCCCTACCTTATCAGTGTTTCCTTTGCACTGTCTCACATGAAACAGATGTTGTTTGGGTGCAGGAACCCTGTTGATTCAGTGCTGCATCATCACTGTGGTCATGTTAATAACTTGCGTTGAGGAAGGGTGTGAGTCAGGCGTGACTGTTTCCCTGCACCCTTTCGCCTAAAGGTAGGAGGGTAGGATCATGCTCCAACAGAAGTGTATGGCACGTACAGATTCACAGGACCTGACGAAAGGAAAGCTATGATGTAAAACGTTGTGGTGGTTACCAACTCCTCCATCCTGTGCCAATTGTGATTCAGTTTGTTCTTGGGAACGGGATCCCAGATAAACCTGTCCTTATTTCCTTGAAACTGTCACCTCTGCTGTGGGAAGAAAGATTCATTGCCAAAAAGTGGGCAGATATATCTAGGATTGCTTAATGTTTCCGCTTGCCCAATACATTGGCATCCATAAAAGATGTTATCCTGAGAAAACAGTACATTTTCTAAACAAAGGTCCATAAATAAGCATGACAGCTGGATGTATTTCGTCAGCCAACTGGCCTCCAAAACCAACTGAGCAAGTCACATCAGGCAGAAGGGAGGATTGAGAGGGAAGCACAAATATGAAGTCTGAGGACAAATTGCAGTGGTTTTTATACAACTGGTAATGTGTGTTATGAATTCATATAACTAATGGTTATGTTGGGCTGTGGCTAATGGCTAAATCATAGGATAACCTATGGTTATTGGAGGCACTTGAGGAGAAGAATGTTGGGCGAGGAGAATTTCTCCAGTAGGAGGTAAAAAGATGTTATTTCACCCTGATAAATCTCTGCTAAGAGAGATGACACAGTAAAGAGCCAAGGCTTACCCTTCATACTGTAACACCACATCTTTATATCTGGGATAAGAGAGTGATCTTCTCTGGATAATATTGTTATTGAGGGAATCACTGGTCCATGGCTTTTGTCAGAAGTGGATCACTATTAAATTAGCTGTTTGCTTTATTTACTAACTGTAGACTCAGTAAAGAAATGTTTTCCACATTTTTGAGGCTGACCGAAACGCCTACCCACCGTGGTGTCTTTGAATTGAAACTTCTAATAGAAATATTTATTACTCATAATATATCTATACTATGTAAGTCGACAATGATTTAACAGAAACCATCCGCCTACATGGAACAGAAAGAGGGTTTTTATTTCAATGGGAGCAGCAATGTCGTCATCCTTCCCATTGAACGTTCTTGCACACTGGCTTAATTGGGCAATAATTTAAGACCATGTGGCAAGCAGTCCATAACCGCGCAGTGATACACAGCAGGCGTTAAACAAGGCAACAATGTCTGAGGCTCAAAATGTCACCTTTCAAAACACTGTAAACCCCTGAGAGACTGGGCCGTTAACAAAGTATTTCTTCAACAACATGCTAGCAGGACTCTGTTCTCATAACAGATGTCTCAGAGAGGTAATTAAGCCCTGGCACTGTATACGTGCTTTGTTTGTTCCACCATGCCACCACTGTATCCCCACGTTAACCCCCTGCTGCTGTGGTAGTTGTCTTTATATGGCTAGTAACTTCAGTTTGCCACAATGCCAAATGCATTAGTGTTGATTGCTTCCCAGACACTTAATAGGGTATGCTCCCACAGCTGCAAAGAATGAGCCCAGACTGTGACATCATGGCAGAGGAAGTGCAGTCATGAGAATGTGGGTGTATGGCAAAGTGTTGGTGTTTAGCATGTGCACATTTTATTCAAATGTGCACTAAGTGTTCTCTGTGTTGCACAACCGTCTTCCAAGGATGAACCTGAGTGACCTGACTTGTTGGACTGCATGAAAAGCAGTTACTTGTTCTGATTAGATGTGTATTATCTTGTCTCTGATAAATACAAGACTGTTTTTTTGGAGTGCAGCTGTGAGTGTGAGCGTTCCCCCTAGCTCAAAGTAAACACTGTCAAAAGGCCTGCTCTGCATGATGAAACTAGCGAGCGATCAAGAATGTGATCCTTATCCAGAATGACTTACACCATTCCTCTATCATCGTCTTTCTTTCCCAATATGTCTTTTGCCCACTAGTATTTACAGGCACACTCCCTTATTTTCGTCTCTATAGCTCTGTTGGAGAGACAATAGTCTCCACAGAAGAGACAAGCTTAGACAAGCCAGACGTGCTACATACACTGTAGTGTGGATTTATGTCAGTCACTAGTCCGTGAATTGAACTGTACATGACAATTTCACCTTTTTCAAAATACACACACGAGAGTGCACTTGGCACTGCTCAGGCACACTTTGGCACTAATTTGTTAAGCTGTCAAAGTTGCATTGAATACTAGTAGGAAGCAGCCAGGATGTTTCTTGGCCTCCTTTGCATCCCTGCGTTCCCTCACCTTCATGGGATACTAAACGGCTCTCATACGGTGCCTTGGAGGAGCCATAAATGGCAGAAAGTGTCCTTGGTGTGGCTATAAAAGGATGTCAGCTCCTCGATGAGAAGGTGACGGTGATTTACGACAGAGAAGTAACAGAGAGCTAAGGAGGGATTTCTTGGCTTCATCAGGTGACGTTAGGAGAGAAAATGAAGGGATGAGATGGAGAGAGGAATGGCCCGAGTACACTATTGTTGCCTTCTGGGTCACAGAAAGGCGTAATCGAAGACAAATGCATGTCCCTACTCTGTATAGTTTACTCTGTGTGTAACACCTCTCCATCTTGGAAAAGTTATTAGTGTTATATTAGTGTGTCAAAACTATTTACCCTTTTCACAACAAATGTACATTTTGTGACTCCCCCAAAGCATTCGGCGTCAGCTCTCATTCACCTCATGTATTTAAAGTTCTTGAAAGTGGTGCAGTGAGAACATTACAGTGAAGTACTGCTTTGTTTGACAGCATATTTATAACCAGCAGATCATATTGAGCTCAGGATGTTTGTAGTAATCGGACATAACTCAGTTCAGAGGGAGATCTGAGCATTTACATTCAACACAATTACCAAATGATTCCCAGACCTCCAGTACCAGAGAATACTGCCGTTGTTGTTGTTTTGCTTTGGCTGTTATTTAGCATAATCATCTGGTGTTGGAAGACTCTCTAGAGAGTAAAGCCATTGGTGCTGTAGCCAGACCAATTTTCTTTTACCAAGCTCCAAAGGTCCTCACATGCACATCCACACACTGCTGTGTGGAGGTCATCCTCTTGAATTTTAAATGATATCCCCTGAATTGTTCCGATATATTTCTACTATGTATATGCATCTGAGATAATCTATATGAAGCATAAGACGAAGCATATATACATATATAATTACATATAATATATACATATATTTCCTAAAATTGCATACTATAGAAACCTCTATTCTATGGAATGAACTAAAGCTGTCAGTTAGCACAAATTCAGAAACCAATAAAGAATTTAACAAATTTTGAAATATATTATTAAAAATCTATTCATATTTTTAGCTACATATTTAAGAAATGCAGTCCGGTGCTGCTACGATTATCTGGTTCAGCTGTCACCGCAGTTCACAGAGATTACAAAAACACATAATCATAAATATACTTTATTGCATATGAAGAAAGCTCCACCATAGCCTCCTGTGTCTCTCCCACAGCTTTAAAAGCATAGATGGGTACAGTCAAGCGCACTCGCTGCAGTGCATGTGGTTCAGCAATACATTTACAGATGGTACAGTGAAGTGGAAGAACAGTGACTTGGTGTACTTTTGTAGCAATTTAGTATCATTTGATGGGCAAAAATTACAGTTGTCTATCTTTAGCTTTAAAAGAAATATATTTTTGTGTCTATGGAAAAGTCTTTCATCCTGCCATTCAAAACCTTATATTTTCTGGAACATCACTAAATCAAAGACAGACACTCTGCACTTAATAAAGTCTTCAGCCAGGTGTAGATTTCACTTCTTGAAGTTAACGATACCGTTCCTGTATAGCTCTTTTCAGTTATGCCTAGAAATGAAACCATCTCTGTGATATCGTAGAAATTATGTGACAGATACAGACCCCTATTACAACTGGCAGCTTGATGTAGTGTATATGTCTCAGGCATTCAGCCAAAGCACCTACAGAGATGGTGCTTGACCGCATTAGGAGCAGTGAAGAGCAAATGTAACACATCTCTGCCACCAGTCTACATATACGCACTATATAAATGCACATAAACTATTACATGCTGACCTGAAAACAGGCGGCAGTCTTCTCAGGCATTATGATACAATCAAAAACTCTACATTTTTAATATAAGTGGTGATCTATGTCATCTTATGAGGGAAAGAGAATTGGGATTTAGTTATATTTTAATGCCATTAATCAACATGAATTAACCAGCTCGAGCTAGGATGCAAGAAGCGTGTTAACACCAGGTGTGCATAGGGTTGTACGTTCTCCCACCTCACTGAACGCTGCTCAAAACTGTACATTCTGTTAACTCCAATCCTCTCAAGAGTCTGGCAAACATCACTAAGTTGTTTTCTTCTTCACTTTTCCTAGGGTCCACCATAAGTTTGCAATTCTGTTAGTGCTTTAATGGGCCTAAACATTCAGCTTCAAACAGAACCACATCCAATGTTGGCAATGGAAATCAGATCAATGGGTAAAATGGGGGCCAGACGGTGAGCAAAGCACAGCAAAGGGCCAATGACACAAGCACCATGACTTCACTGTGGAAGTATTCAACCCCCCTTTAAAACCCTCATCCCATCGCACGCTTTCTCTACACTGGCGAGTGGAAACTGTTTAAGGTTTAATGATTGCTGAAGAAAAAGTGTCCCATAGTATGAGATGTCATACATGATGATGGTCATTGGTTACACCACTTCATGCTTGTGGTGATCTGTCAGGGGAGTATTACAGTGCCTTTGCACAGCGCTGTGTGTTAGTGCCATGTAGCTTTTAACCTTGGTCTACCAGCGCCACTGGATTCTGCTAGTCCAATAATCAAGGCAGAACCATATATCCTGGTAATTTACACGATGCGTGACATACATTTACACTTTACTTGATGGATGAAGAGGCCGTGGAGCCGTTGCGAGAGCCTTGTGGATTCATCAAGCTTCTCACTTTGTTTGTGTCTGTTTTGTGTTCAGCAATGTCCCCGCATCCCTCGAAGCCAACAATACTCTTATATAGGAAAGAGAGGCAGGATAAAAGCAGACTGAGGTCGGACAAGAGTCAGGCAAGAGCTGTGGTTAATAGATTGAAAGAGATAGACAGGTCTTCTTGGAAAGCAACATAATTCAACCACGCTATCAGTGTTTACCAAAGCAACTGTTTTCACGTCGTCTCTCCATTTAACAACTGCAGCTGCTGGGACTTTGCATTTTATCACTGATAATGAATTAGGTGGGGAAGATGAATGGTGTTTTGCATGGCTGCATGATAAAGAGATCCCTGTGTGTGTGACACTGGGAGATAAGGACCTGACGGATTGCAGCTTTGTTCGGGCAAAGTCGAGAAACTAACTATAGGATTTTCTGAACGTGCAGCTCTTCTCTCGACACTTAAATGAACCTCAGATAAATCCACTTAGATCAATTGTCTACCAAAGGGAGTATTGGTTTTTGATACCAATGCTAATCGGTTTTGGGTGACTACATGTTTACATCTTACACTATCACTCATCTACTCCCCTGTTCTTCTGCTATGATTGATTTCTACATGACCTGCTAACCGCCAGGTCACCACACAATCAAATTGAACTGTCCTGGCGGTGTGGGTGAATGCAAAAGCTCAAGTAAGAAATAGTAATGCACAAAGGCTCAAGGTCTAGGTGAACCAAGACTGGACAGACAGCAGAGAAAAGGGTAGGTGGGTGAGCGACTGGGGGATGTGGAGAGTGGAAGGTGGAGGGTGGAGGCAGTCCTGGGATGCATGGCAGCGTGATTTATGGACACCTTTTGAAGTGAGCTCATTCCAGCCATAGGGCCTGCCTGCTGCATTTTAGAGCAGGGACCTTCTCCTGGCGCTACGGCGAGGGGGATAAATGACCCTTAGGTCATCAACCTCCACACGTATACCACTCACATATGCACTTCCTGATTATGTGGCAATTAATCAGTGTCTCTTTGGTTTTCAACAAGCAAAAATTGAGCTGCCAGGGCATCCAATGGACTCGTGACTGCCTCCTCACTAACATGTTTAGAGGTCAAAGCAAACAGTGAGAGTGACAAAGAGGAAAAAGAGGAGGTCCCTCTCTGGGATCTTAAAAAATTGGGTAAAGAGAGATACGTTCCTACAGAGTCCAACTAGTTTTCCTTTTTGCCGCAGTATGCAGAATTATCAGGGGAAATTTACAGGATATTCAGCACAGTCTAAATGGAAACTGATTTTATCATCCTTTTAAATCAGCAGTTTAAATCTCTCTATTCAGTAGTCTCACCAATGATGACATCATTGTTTGAATAAGTACAACTTCCATCTTCTGTTCTGCTGGTGAGGATCGAGGACTAAGGCAGTAGTCCGTCCCAGTGCCTCAGTCTGGTTTGAATTCATCATCTATTCGATGTGCTGGGATTGTCATAACCAAGATCTTTCCACTTTGTTTGAAACTCGTTTCCTAAATACATCAAATTGTTTGATCTTATCAGCTTCATTTATGCGAGCAGAAAAGCCGGGGATTGTGAATATGAGCAGTAATTACACTCGAGGGGAAGTCCTCACAAAGGGACTTAAACCAACTGAGGGTGTGTGTATGCAGCTGCTCAATGTGTCTGCTCTTACTGCACAAGTCACCCATTGTCCCCCAGTTTGGCTGCTGTGTTTATTTTTTGTTTGAACCCTCTATCTACCCTCAGCTTTGTGTGTTCACGTGTGTGTGTGTGTGTGTGTATGCATACTGCTGAGAGTGTGTGACTACTCGTGCACGTGGCTGCAGGTGTGTCTGTGTCTCTGCGACTTTGCCCTTCTGTAGGACTGTGTCAGTGTGTTTAGACATAACACGGCTGCCTTTTTATTGTGACTGCGTTTGCAAATGTGCGTGATCATCTTTCTGAGAAGTCCAGAAGTCCCAGGGATGTCTCTGTTTGGGGTAACAGGAATAAGCACTGTGTGTGTGTGTGTGTGTGTGTGTGTGTGTGTGTGTGTGTGTGTGCTTGGACATCCTCATTGTTGTCAACCCCTCAACCCCACACTGGTGAAAGGGGTTGTTGCCCAAAGGATAAGAACCCGCATTTGGTTCTCACAGGACATACCAGAGTAAAGGAAGAAGACATATGTTTTTATGACAGGAAAATGGTGCACAGGGATGTTTCAGAGGTCAACCCACATTATCACGTCTATTTTTAGATGTTTGGTTTTATGCGGTGGGATTTTGCTGTGTGGTGATTTAAAATACACATATAATAGTATGCATTTAACTGTATGCACTGGTGACTTGTGAATGTTTTTTTAAGTAAGTTTGACCTGATTTCCTACATCTGCATTACAGGCTCCGCTGTAGAAAAAGGAAGTCTAAAATCTACCTAAATGATCTAAGTTTGGGATGTATTATTATATATGAGTCCCATGATGGGTTCAATATTTTTTATGGCATAAACACATCAATTTTCAGTTTGCCACGGCATCCCTAATAAAACGCTGGGTTGTACCCTCAGTCAGCGCTGCGCAGGATGAAACGAGAGCTAAGCGTCACTGCCAAGAGGTTTATGGTCCAGGGGAATGAGGGCACTGTTTACATGTTGCCAGGGAGATGTGTCTGAGAAGGGGAAAAAATGGCTGTATGTACTGGAAATGACTTCTTAGATATTTATCCCAGTTGTTTCACATTTGGCAGGCCCCCCTTGATTTTCTAAGCAAACGTAATGCTTTTTATTTTTTTTATTTTTTTTTCATATGAACCCATCTTCTAAGGGTTACATACTCGGGCAGGGAGAGGGGTGAGTATTTTGGTCAGTTGCGGTTTGGGAGCTAATTCGTGCAGCTGTTGTCAAGAATGTAGATTTTTCTTAGTACTGCTTATAATGTATAATACCCATGAAAGCCCTCTGTATACAGGGATTGGAAACATCCACCTGCTTATAACAACATATTAAATGTTCATGAGTAGGGATGTTGGGATGTATGCTTTAAAAAAATATATACCCGTCTTGTCTGGACATTAACCTCAGGGTCAGGTGCCATCACTGCAGCCACGAGCCGCAAGTCTGAATGAGTTATAAATAATTGCTAACAGTTGTGGGTGTGTACTGCACAGTTGTGTGTGGCATGCTTGGATTGCTGAGTGTGCAGCCTGTGAAACCTTATCCCAGCTCCTTGATGTCCTGGCTAGTTGCACTGACTCAGCAACATTAGGAGACCACCTGGGAATGACCAGTCTGCTGGAGCCATTTTGTGTCTTTTGGTTCACAGTTAGCCTTGGTCTTCAGTCCCTGTGGGTTACTAATAGCCACAAAGTGTAAACAGCAGTGGTCAGGACATGTTTAAGTCAAAATGATGATGCAGGCATATCTTCATGCTTACTGGACTTTTTCAATTATTTATGTTACGTTTAACTAGTGGATTTTATACTATACAACTATATAATTAGTTACCTGTACACAGTGAAACTGTGTTAAATCACACTGTAACAAGAATTAATTGGATTTTCATTCAATGAGCTAATCAGCTGAGCTAAAAAGGCAGAATTAAGAGTTTTTTTTCTTTCTTCCCCTCCTGATATACTTTGCTAACATAATTATATATAATAATGACAGTCTATTTAAATCTTTGAGATCATCTGCATTACCATGAAATGAGAGTGAAATTTCCCATTTCCCTCTGACAAAGCACAGGAACAACTGATAGGATAACTGACAGTATTTGGGCTTGTATCAAGGCCACAAAACTGTACAACACACACTTTTCTAACAAAGTTCAACAAAAAAGACATAGCCATAGCAGAAAGACAAAAAAAAAAACATGTCCGATTTTCTATCACATCAAAAGCAAAAACGCCAAGTCAAAGCATCCTCAATATCCATGATCATTTCATGGTCCATAGCAACAGTTCAAAGGCACATGGTTCAAACTCTTTATATCTGTTAGCCTTGACAGTTTAAAGCAGTTTGTTTTATTTATATGAGAAGTCCAGAGGTAATTTTCCATTGTGATGACTTGCGAGACATGCGCTGTGTCTGTCTGGCCTGTAGCAAAGACACAGACACATGTTGATATTTCTGTTTTGCCGCTGAAGATATGTCATCAGAAGGGCTCTTTCTGTTCCCGCTCTGGAGGTTGGTCCTGTGAAAATAACATCCTCTCAAGGGGCTTGCAAACCAGTAACTGAATCACCCAGCTTGCAAGTGAAAGTACCCTGACCTCACTACGTATGCATACTTCTCATTCTGCTCAGCTATGAATGGAGACTGTGTTGTGTTACACAGTACAGTAAGCCACGGTGCTTTGAAAGTGAATACATTTATTTAAACAATGTGCAGATCCACAGTCCTCAGAAAAACAAAGCAGGTGTCAAAACTGAGATGGGTCTCCAGTAAACAGTGAAAGCTTCAGATTTCAAAGGGATGCCCTATCCCTTGAATCACAGGGTAGATGACGACAGGGAGGATGTGAATATATCAAGGATAATGATATCCATTTTTGGGCACAAATCTGCCTTGGGAAACTTTGGAGTGAAGGGGTCCCTGGGATTAATGGCCATGTTTGTTTAAAGACAAATAATATACTCTTCCTCTCATACGGAGGCCTTAGAACAACCCAGTTCAACTTATTTATTCTAAAACCAGCGGCCACACCAAAGCACTGAGTGAGACCCCCAGAAAATATAACTGTTACCCTGAGATCTTTCAGCACCTTTCCCTTTACTGTATACAGTATGTGTATCTGTGTGATGATACAGTTTTGTTCAGCAGGCATCAGCTTTTAATCTTTTTGTTAATCGCACACTCTCTTTAACTCCATTGTTTCTGCATTCCTTACCTTCCTCTCCTCTCACCACACTGTTTACCGCCTCAAAGTGTATCCAAAGATCAGCTAGCAGACTGTCAAGATTTTTTGCTTGCTTTCAAGATTTGCTTTCTCGCTCGCTCCAGCTTTCCCTTTGCCATCTAAACATTTACCGGCAAATACCAGCACAGAGGGAGAAAAAAAAAAGACAACCTTTCTTGCATTCTCCAGGCAGTGACTCTCCAAAACCTCCACTGGCACACAGGAGTTGACTGCATAGTTTCCCTAATGCAAACCAGATGTGTAGCGCTAATGTATAGCAGCAATTTTTTGGGCTTCAAAGGAAGACAAATGTAGGCCAAAAATGTAGTCTTTTGGTCATCCAGACACACAGTGATATATAAATAAAGTCAGATTCATTCCTGAGTTCCAAACTTTCCCTCGTGGTGGTTGGGACAGTACTGTATGATTTAAAATAATTGCAATGTTATTGTTTGGTGTTAGTGGAGCATTGTGATTGAGACTGGCTTGTGGAAGGGGACAGATGAGCGGTGACAATTGCATTTTCAGCTGCACATTTCTTCAGAAGTTTTTGCCATCCATATGCACATGGAGTCCTCCCAGCAAGCACGTCCTCAAGTCTCTGTTCGCCAAGTAACTGCCAGATTATGACAAATGTATGTTTTAAGTACAACTAAACATACGTCAGTGCAGGCTTTCTGTTTATCCTTTGTACTCATTTAAATCACCATATCAAATCCTTTAATAATAATTGAGTCCAGAAGGTTTGACGTACAGTTCTTTTAGGCCAGCTGCTGTTCACTGGCAGCTTTACTCTAATGCTGCAGTGTGTACCACACAACAGAATCAAGGCTAATATTAAAAGACATCAAGTCATAACCCCACACTTGCATGGTCATTAAAAGTTGCCAAGAAGGGACAAATTACAAAGGCCGTGGTGACATTTGCTGCTGTAGGTAGTCATTTTCCTCCTTTATGTTTATGATGTTGGCTTTCATTTAAGCCCTCTGTCTCCTCCCACTCCACACCAGGCAGTGTTTAAACGCTCAGGGACAATAACAGGTTAGTGCTCCAGTGTCTGGTCCTGCAGCCTGTGCTGTATCGTCAAGTCTGACCCAGGCTCCCACAAAGAATCAGTCTCAGGTGCCCCCGGATCGACCCCCACCCTTACTCCCCTCCGCCCAGCCACAGCTCGTTCATTTTTGTTATTTAAAAAAAGAGCCAGTGAATTAAACTTTTCTTAGTAGCTTTGTGCTTATAGGCTCATGTAGTATCCTGAAAATGTGTGTGGCCCATGTTCTCCTCCTAATGCAAGGCAAAGAGATTACAAAAATGACAACACTCATAGTAGAGTCACTGGTTGTTTACTCTATCTGAACATTTGCTGACCCCATCGTATAAATGATGGCTCAAAGCCGTCATATCAATGTCATGATGATGATTACAGTTTTTTGTCTCACAACTACACTAAACTGACAATTTTATGACCTTTTAAGTAAGCAAAAATTCTTTCTTAACATCAAAATTAAAATGCTTTTTGTATGTCCACACTCAGTACTTGTAAGCTTGTTTAAATAAGCACGTCTGTTTATGAATGGGGCTGCTGCATTATCTCTCCTTCATGAGCAATTTCCTCCTCTTCCTGTGATAAGATTCATTGCCTCAGAGTGTCCTTTTGATTACTGGACTTCTTTTATCTGATGCAGCGAAAGCCAGCAGGAACTGCACCCCAAACTTGACTAATACCAAATATCTTTCAACGTCCAACTTTTGTGTTGTTTTATTGTGACCTGAATGGTTCTAAACTGTTGCCCATGCAGACAGTTAGTCATGTTTATGTGATTTAGCTTGTGGAGAGACCAGTCTCATAGAATGAGTGGATCTGGAAGCTTCTTCTAAAGGAAACCTGACCTCGGTTTTTCAGTTCCTTAAAGAAAAACATATTGTAATCCCTCTGACATTGTGTCATGAACATAAGTTCTGGACCATTAAAAAAGTCTTGTGCAATTCATGTCTTTGCCTTTTTGGCATTATTCACCAAATGGAAAAGTCTTCGACGGTCATGAGGTGCTGGAATAACTAAGATCAGACGACTTCTCCATCAGGCTCTTTTCAAGTGGCCACTGGACTGAGACACAAATGAACTTTTCTGAAGTGTGTTTTTGACATTGTACTTTATTTTTGATATGCTCAGCCAGGCCCTCAAATGGTATACTTAAGTGTCCAGTGCTGTATTTTTTTCTACATCTCAAAGCCAGCCAAGGAGCTTAACTGTATCTGGAAGATGTCCAGGCACCAGACAGAAGGCAATGCGATGGTGTGTGTTTATCCAAACGCAGCTTTCCTCTAATTTGATTTAAGACTTGTCAGACTGTATGTTAAGATCCTGCTCCAGTATTCATTTGCCTCTAAATGTCACCTTTTTTTTCTTTCTCTCTCTTTTCTTGTCTCACTGTTTTTTTGTTTTTTTATTTCTACTCTGTTGCTTCATCACTCCCTCTGGGACCTGTATAAAAGGAAACAGTGTGTTTTTGAAAGGGGACCTGCTCAGCAACACACTCCTTCCTCTGGTCTGTGAGTCTATTTGCTGCCAAAAGATCACACAGTTAAATGTGACTGAGAGGCTTTTGTAACTACTTTCTTAAAGTAAATCGGATCTTACTATACACAGTAAAATCCACACTTGTTAAAGTATTCACTTGGACATAAAAGCGCACTATGGACCTATAAACACAGACGTAACAAATAGAGCAGTTGCCCTAGTATTGAAATGGTTTCTTCCTAACTTGCAGACCTCATTCTACAGCACAGCCACAACGTTTGCAACGTTCCCCACTTGGCAGTAAACCAAACCATTTTGAAATCTTCAGGCATCATAGGCAGACTATGACGCTATTTCCACCACCGGTCATGTTGTCTTATCAGAATGGATACAGTTGCAACACCTGCTCTGTGACTTTATTTTATGTTAGAGATATGACATTTCCACATTGGCCCTGCATTGTCAAAGCCACAAAATGTGGGTTTTTTTGTTGCAAGGAAGGGGAAAAAACTGAATTAGCTGTTGTCCCTTATTGACACAGTGTCAACAAGTGACAAAAAGAACAGTTGCTCCACTGACATCAACTTTATGGACTCATGGAAAATCATTTACATTTAGATTAAAATAGGGCTTCATTTCCTTGTAGTGCTAAATATAAAGACACTGAAAATATGCCCAAAACATTGAAAGAAAAACATCCTTGGTCCTGAAAATACTTGTTGTGAACCTAGAGTTAGATTTTGTGTTTTTTTGTTTACATTTGTTTATTGTAAATGGGCCTGTTGGTAGATGCAACATTACAATATTAATGTAACAAACTGATCCACACTAGGTGTCGGCAGACTTTTTAACTAGTAAGTTAGAAATTACCGTTTTGAAAGTCAGTTTTCATGACTTTTACATAACATTCCAAACGTGAACATTTTCAGTGCAATTTATATATTGCATTTTATTATACATTTTCTACAATTAGTCGACACAGTAGTGTCGTCTTTTTCTCCTCTAGTGTAAGGTAGAACTTAATGGCAGTGAGAGACATTGGAGATGAAGACATTTTGTAGTTATTTTGTCATTTTGCTTGTGCAGTACACAACCATCTGGCTGCTGTGGTCAAGATAATCTCTCTTTTCTGTTGACGTAACATGATGTCAAGTGCTTTGTCTAGTCTTAATGAAACAGGTAATTTACAAGCAGATTCTTCTAATGGATGGCAGGGAAAGGGGGGGGGGAGAAATGGCAGGCTCGTTCCCAGCAGGCTGTGCGGACTGTTCATTTGGAATCAACCAGAGCGTAAGCAAAGTTTGGGCTGGGGATTAACAGGCCTGACTGTGGGACCGGTCTGGACAGGGTATCTGCTAGCCCTTCAGTAACCAACCATGACTATGTTGCCCAGCAACAGCATACAGGCCTGCTTGCTTGCATTGGTCTGTTGCTCTGTGGTATCTCACTATTGGCCCTGAACTTCACCCCCTTATGCCAATCAGAGAGGGTTGTGAGGACTAGTAGAATGTAGCCTTGGCATTCTTCTGCTATTTTACATCCGGATGTCTAAATGTCTGTTTGCAGCCCCGGGAAGATTCAAGGTTTATTACACTGCAGAATATTAACTAAGGGATTAAATCCGACAAATTCCATCATTGTAATTGATGATGCAGGGCCTAGAACCACGCAACATAAGGGGAATTATCCTGCTTATACCATGCCAACAAAATGCTATGTGTAATCAGAATTCATTAATTTACACATACAACAAATTCCGATCTTACTTTTCCGTTTAAGAAAAATCACTAAATGTAGTTCCTGAGCCTCCAAAGTTCTGTGAACAACACACTGAGGATTTTGGTTTTCATTAAAGGGCCAGTGTGTAATGTGTTTAGTTGTTCATTATCAAAATCTGTGTTGCCCGTTCACAAACTTGTCCTTTTTCATGAATATTTACCACCACCATCAATTCCAAGTATTCCTATTGGCTTGAAATTTACATTTTCATTTGCATGAACTGGGGTAGATGCTCCATATTAATGCGGCATCTTGAAATACGTTAGCCGGTAAGGGACATACAGGACTATTAAACAGAGATCCCCATGCTGTGCTGCAATACTATAATTAAACTCCGTACAATATTTCTGGACTATTGTCTTGTGTGGAGGCTGTGGTGATTTCTTTGAAGCCCACATTTTTCCCAGCAGCCTGAGCTTAGTTTACCTTGCACAGGAGCTGGATTCTTGCGATATCAAGAGATCATGCGAGAATCGCGGGATCACCATATCAAACGAAAATCTATCTTGTCAGGCTTCAAATAATGAGTTTGAGTCTGAACTACCAGCTCACCGAACCAATCAGCTTCCAGTGAGGAGCTACTGGCAGCTACGGCATGGTTTTTAGGTGTGTGTGATGGCTGCAACTGTTTCGCACAAAACAACAATGGCGGACGTAATAGACGGATGTATTTTTTGAAAGTGCCTGCCCTTTTCTAGAAAGTTTCCAATGACGGCTTCTCAGATGGTTCTGTGCAACAAACCATCAGTCACAGCTCTGGTATACGAAAACATTATTAACCCACAGTGGGGTTCTTAGTCACTGGGTTCTGGACATGAAGGAGATGAACCTCTGCTGGGAAGCATATACAGTAGTAGATACAAAGCCCTGTGAGAACTGGCCTCTGGACTGGAGTTCTATCATGACCCAGATCCAACTTTTCTTATCTCTTCTCTCCCTTCTCTTCAATTTGGGATTGTGGGTTTTGGGTCAGCAATTACTGCATGCAGTCACGTCTTAGTCCATTGCCCAGGGGTCAGTGCACTGACGTCATGCCCCTCTCTGTGGGAGCTTGTGCCATCAGGAGTTCATTTCAGGCTCTGCATTGGCCACTCAAACACTGATACTCAAAGTGAATCGCTCTGAAATGGAAACACAACAAGACCTGGAAGTCAAAACAAGCCCTTCTTCTGATTCTAAAGTAATACATATTCATGAATCAGGCTTTGGAATCTTTGCAATTGAGTGTAACATTCTCATCTGTGCTTTAGTGAGTTCCCCGTTACTTAGTCTGGCTCAATAGATGTACATTGCTGGGATAAAGCCTGACATCCGGCGCATCTGTCACGCACCAGATGTTCCTCCCCTCTTGTTATCTCCGCTATCGGGGCTTAGCGCCACCCAGGACGGTTGTGATAAGTTTAACGAAATGCAAACAATCCAGAGCAGTTTTTTCTCTATCCCAGAATACAGGAGATAGGTGGTGTAGCCAGGCCATACTGCAGTGCTGACACAGCGGTGTGGAGATAGGTCTGGCAATGCGAGACTATCCGTTATTTAATATTAACCTGATTGCTGGCAAATTAGCACCTCTCTGGAGAACATAAAAATCTTTATAGAGAAGGAGACTAGCTAAGGCTGCATGGGACTAGGGTGGAAATAATGCGACCATGGGCAACCAGTGATCTATCTCTGGTATAAGGACGTTGGCTAGTTACTGTAGACATCTGCATTTGAGATATTTCATGACCTACTTTCTGCAGCCTTTTAGTACATGGATATGTTGATGATACATATGAATTTGGGAGGGCAATAAACAGCTGTCTGATTTGCTTTGGAAATTAAAGCTGACATCAGACGTCATAGCACTGGCCTCCCGGCATTGTGAGTCATGCCTTGTCTCGTTCGCTTACATGGCAAGCGAAGGCAGCACATACCTACCTAGCAGTGCAAATAATATTAAGGTCATATTGCTCATTTTCAGCTCTTTACTTTGTTGATCTAATGTTGAGATTGTGGTTATGTGGGCTTATGGCAACGCCTGATGGATAATGTGTGTCAAATGTACAGTAATTGATGTTAAAACACAGTTTTGCAAGTTCAGCACCTGGCTGTACATTACACAGGCCAACCACAGCTGCTTATTCTGATATTTTGCCATAACTTTAAGATGGTTACTATAAATAGATATAAATATGTATCCATTCAGTCACTAGATAGAGAGATATAGCAATCTAATGATGCCAGCCAGTGTACGCACACGGCTGCAGGGGTGTTGAGCATTTACACTTTCTAATTTACGTCTTAGGGCCGTCAAAGGGTGCTGAGAGTGTCTCTCCAGTTTGGAGAAGTGGTGTTGTGTTAACAAAAAGCCTGTCACTGGGTTGACTATGAAGGCTGTTAACAGGTGAAGTCTGTTGGATCTTGACTTTCTCACCCCGACTCATTAAGAGCTTTTGTCTCGCCAAACGGCTGAGACAGATGAAACATGAGAGTCTGGGACTAATGTTTTCTTTGATGATGGATCCTATGTGATTTAGCTTTTAGTCTTTGTTCCCTTTTCTGTGTCACCCTGTGTTTTAGTGTGTGAGTGTATGCATGTCTCCTCTGTGAATTGTATATGCTATTTGTGCACTTGCGTAGGTGGACGTTTTTGCATGTGTGTGTGTGTGTGTGTGTGTGTGTGTGTAATACAGGCAGCAAAGGGCAAGTTTGCAGTTTGATTGATTATTATATCAGAGGCGATTATTATTACTGGGTGGTGGGAATGAGTAGCCAGCAGTGCACCCTGCCAGAGGGCAGTATCACTTATCACTGGGCTTTCCTCCAGCCATGCTGTAATATTTTGGCAACCTGATATTGTTGCCATAATGCTCTCACAATATTAATCTGTCACTTTGTTGTGTGCTCAGTCATGATCAAGGGGCCTTTCGCACTGTGAAATCCATGTACTTAAGACAGTACACCTCCTGTATCTGTATATGCATTACTGTAGTTGCATCTTGCATCTGTAGTTGCTGACAGGAAGCTACTTTTTAGGGAGTCGTGTTCAAACAGCTTCAAGTGTCTGGGTTTTTGACACACGCAAACACAAATGCTTCATGGTGTTTCTGTATTGGTTGGTGGTCCATGCTCTACCCGCAAATAGGGTTATAAATAAATAATATCCTTGCCTCATAAATAATTGCAGGTGTGTGTGATGGCTTCACATGCAAGGATGCACTACTGTATTCCCACTTAGTCATAAGAGAGGGGCTTTAATCTTTATGTTGCAGATTTTGAGCGGTTGACAGCGACAGGAAGGAGTTTGGTAGTTACCGAGAGAAAGCAACGTGACAGCTCCCTCTCTTGTCTTGTCCCCTCCCTCTGCATCCACAACACTTTCATCACACAGCAATAAAACTTAATAGGCATTGTGTGCTGCCTCTCTTGTTGCTCTATATCATTCTCACTCTTTTTTTACTTGCTCCCACTTGCACAGCGTGTTTTGTTTGAGCTCAGCTCCATTGCTGGTACAAGCCAAAGTATTTACAGAGTAAATATTGGCAGGGAAAGTCTATACTGATGTCCAACTGCTGTGCCGGAAAAGGTGACTGAATCATTCCTCAGGACTCTCCCTCCTTTTCTTCCCCTCTTCTATTGTCCCTCTGTTCTTGTCCATATATCTTGTGGATTTGTAGGCATTTTTTTTTGTTTTTTTTTAAATGTTGCAGACTCGAGAGTCTCCTTTCTGTGTTTCAGGTTTACAGTAAATAACAATGGCTGACAGTTTTGACTGTGACAACTGCAAGGAGTCCTTGTATGGCCGCAAGTACATCCAGTCAGATGACAGTCCCTACTGCATCCCCTGTTACGACAGCCTGTTCTCCAACACATGTGATGAGTGCAAAGAGCTGATCGGCCATGACGCAAGGGTAAGGCATCCATTTTGACATGATCAGACATGCAATCATCTATCTTCTGCACAACAGTAACAAGTAGAGTACATACAGTATTTCAGTTGAAACATAACATTTATTTTCTGTAATACATGCACTGGAATGAACCACATTTATGACCTTAGTCTTTCCACACTGTAAGCCACATTTTAACAGTTTAAACAAAGGTAAAGCACATCAAAGATCTGTTCTATTTAGGTTCAAGCCATTTTTTACCATGTTTTGACATGGCGTTGGATAGCTGTAACAAAAGTTATGTCATGTTAATGACGCATAATACATGCTAAATTAGGCGTGTTCCTTATACTTTGTGTGGCAAGACATAGTAAAGGCTAATTTAACATGCAATTATACAGGCAATTTCCACTAAGTCCACATAAGCCAATGGGCTAATTTTGTCTAAGACTGTAAAAATGCAGCATGAGGGAATGTCTCCCTCTTCACCACAATCAAGTTAAAATTGAATCTTCCCTTAATGGAAAACACTAACATGAAGTGGATCATTTAAGACTGGCCTACGCTACTTATTGAAGTTTACAGAATGGAGCATGTTACAGTGGTTAGTAGTTTGTTTAGCTAAGGAGGCCAATGCGTTATCAACACCCTCATGGGCAGTTGGTGATAAATAAAGCCAGCATGTTCTTGGCTCAGTGCCCTTTAGACAATCAATTTAACATCCTTGTGAGACTTGTCTTTTTTTAAAGCTACATTGTGTAAGAATTTCTCCAATCTAGCGGTGAAATTGTATATGACAACCAACTGAATATTACTTTCTAGCCCTTCCTCCTACGGTGGCCAAACCCGAAATTGGCTCTCTCCATTGTTTACACGCAGCTGTCCTAGCCACTCCAATATTAACTTTGGTCTTGTTGCTTTGCCTGTCGCGTTGTCATTTTAATTCTCTTTTTTGCTTCCCTGGCGAGTAATCTACCCCTTGCATTCGTCACGGTGCCAATAGGTGTAAGAGGGCGAAATGCGGAGGTATGTCCCTCTTTGGCTAATGTATTTTAAAGATGGAGGCGCTACATGGCTGCCGTCATTCGAGCGAGTCGCTCGTATGTATTCTGAATGATTCTGAATGTCAGATTCTACGTTTACGAGAATACTTTGATTATTTGGTGTAAGTAATTACACATGAATGAGTACATATTTGTGAAAGAACAAAGGGTTTTTTGCTAAGAATCATCTCAAAAAATTACACAATGTAGGTTTAAAGAAGTGTGCTCACAAATATAATACAGTCTGAACACGTACACACAGAGGGCCAGATGTACGTACATTTGCGAATGTAGCGTTATCAGCACCATGGCCAACCTGCAGAACACGCACGCTGTGATACTTCAGCTTACGTCGTATTTACCAAATCTGCAGTTCATCGGGTAATCAGCACCTGTCTTTGCCCACTATACCGTAAATTGCGCTGAAGTAAAGCGTTAAGTACTTGTGCTATGATACAGCTGAGTATTCTGTTACTGTATAGTATACTGTTTGAAATTATCCTGATGCCAATATTTGTAATGTAGCGAGGAGTTTAACAACTGCTTGAATGGAATGTGAACGCTGAGTCGGAGATACGATGTCATCTTTAATTTCTTCCAGTAACTGTAATATTGCATGGCTGCTTAATCTGTAACGCTTAATGATTTGTGTTCACTCAACTGAAAAAGTGTGATCCTTGTGGCAAAAGTCCTTTCAGCTCGTCTCCTTGGCCTATGTCCTTGTCTTGCTCGGATTACTGCTGCCATTTCACCAGGAGGCATATGCGAGGAAACCCGCTTCCAGGTTTACACCTGCTTTTAAGAGGCGGAGAATTTTCACCGCAAAATAGAGACATGCTTTCACGGGCGGTTTTTGTACATACTGCGGAATACATAATTAGGCGCGCTTTACGCTTCCCCTCCCATCTCTTTATGGGAAACTCCCACTTTCCCCTTGACCCTCCCGTGAATGCATATGCATATATATATATATATATGTATATGCCCAAAAATTTAATTTGTAACGTATTCCATTATGTTACACAATCTGAGTAAATTATTCTGAATACTTGGATTACTTCCACATTGAATTGCATTTTATAAGTAGGAATGCGGCCATCACATACATCTTACTAAACAGGCCTATTCTGGTGTGTTCTTCTGTTCCAACTGACTGAATGTGTACCTAAACAAGCAGATTTTTGTATTTGTAGTCCCGAACTGCATACTACAAAAATCTACCATGAGCTAATTTTAGCTAACGTTAGCTAACATGTCAAACGGGGCTAGTCTTTCAACGGCTCTGGGACTAGTAAATCAGCATGTAGGAGAATGTAAAGTCGCACGTCAACTATAAAATAGCAAGGTGACCAGTAAAACTACAGCAGAAGACTATCCTTGGCTAAAAATTACTTACTTTTAAGATGCTTCTTCAGGTTGGAGGTGGAGTAATTTGGTTGCTGGCAAGCAGAAGTTGCACTGCACAGTTATATTTCGTTCTCTCTTCTCTTTCTTTAATGTGAAATGCTGTTTGAATTCCAAGATAGAAACGCATTCCTGCCCTGGCTCTGTTGTGCCGGTTCCGGCTCCATCTTTACCTCCTATCAGTGATCACGCAAATAGCTAATTTTTTCATTTTCATATTGGGGCTTCTGGGAAATGCATGGAGTTGCGAGAGTGAATAAACCCGTGAAACAGAGAAGTATCGTCATGTAATCCATCGATTTCAACAATGTAACTGTATTCTAAATACCAACTATTTAAATTGTAACTGTAACGGAATACAGTTACTCATAATTTGTATTCTGAATACGTAACGCCGGTACATGTATCCCGTTACTCCCCAACACTGTGTATATATATATATATATATATATATATATATATATTCAGTTCCCGCAACAGGCAGTCTGCGGTTAGTGCGGCCTGTTTGTACATACCTCACCATGTTTTTACGCGTACGTTGCGAAACAAATACGCCTGAAGTGGGCGCGAGAGCGTTAGTACATCTGGCACAGAGCAACCACATACTTGTTGCTGCCTATGCAGACATTACATGTGTCAGTTTGAACCAGCCCAATCCAACACTCCTCTCTGCTCCTTTTGTAGCTTTGCCTCCTTTTGGTTGAAATTCTGAAAATGTATAACATGAAAATAAACAATTATAAACTCAAAATAATAAAGGTACATTTATTTCTGTGCTTTATTTATGTAATGACCTCCAAATTCCTTGTTGTCTCCTCTTGTTCTGCTGCCAGGAGCTCTTCTATGAGGACCGGCACTATCATGAGCACTGCTTCCGCTGTTTCCGCTGTGATCGCTCATTGGCAGACGAGCCTTTTACCAGCCAGGATGAAGCGCTGCTCTGCAATGACTGCTACTGTAATGAGTTCTCCTCCAAGTGTGTAGCCTGCGACAAAATCGTCATGCCAGGTAAGGGTGCAAGACATTTGTGCATAAAGAGATTTAGGTGTTGAGATTTAAGGCTCTTTCCATCTGTGCTCTCTGAATGACTCTTTTTCCAACTATTTTATGTGTTTTAAAATATAAAAATAGCTTAGCTTAAACTCTAGGAAGAGTGAGATGATTAAAATGGAATACAATGAAAGAGAGAGTGACATGTGAAATACCTTGCACATAATGCATTTGACAGCACCATATATTATGGTACTTCAGTCACCCACTAAGCATTACCTATTTTGCATCCCACATTTATTTTCCATGTAGTATACAAATTCAAATTTCAAGATAGATATATAGGCAAATGACTTTGGAAAATGATGACATGGCAAACTCCAGGAAGCAGGGCGACTGAAAAGTACAAGGTAACAGATCAAGCAGATATAGAATGGGAAAGAGGTTTTAGAAAAAAAGATGGAGAGACGAAGGTGAGGGTCCACGATTGAGCAACAGCCAGTGCTGAATGTGACAGAGTAATTGCCAGTCTGCTTGACTTGTTGTCTGTAAGCCAGATCCCCAGGGCTGGCGGGCTGCCAGCAGACTAATGATAACAAGAGATAAGCAAGTCAGTTATTTCAGCGCCCCTGTAGCAGCTTACACTGCCCTCACAAAGCAGCAAATTATTTAAGGAAGAGTATGACATTCCCCTTTATTTCCACTGTAAGTAATCACATGTTTTCTTATGAAAATAAGAAGGTTTAGAGAAGTAACAAATAGTTATAGAGAGTGATCAGATCAAAGACATCTTAACTAGGAAAGATCCTGGGATTTAGTAGTATACAATACTGCAAACTCTTCACATCACTGTATCTTTAAATTCTGATGCACTTGTTTGCAAATCTTAATAGTGTTACCTCTCCTCCAATTAAAGAAAAGAACTAGTCATTTTTGCCATCATATAGAAATATGTACACCCTCAAAAACAGGCACGTGGTTTATGTCGGCGACAGGAGAGAAGAAACTTAATACCAAGCCAAGATGATTTGGTTAAAAAGATCTCTCTGATAAAACCGCTGCAATGCTCTAAGCGGCAGAGATGGTCACACAGGATGTTGCATGTCTCTCAGACAATGGTCCTCTTCTTTTCTCGCTCAGTAGGCATTTCTGTTGTTGTTGTCACCGTCCACTGTGACAAAGCATCTTATTTTAGCTTTATTTTGAAGTTTGAAACAACTTATTTGCCAAGAAAAAAATATCCATAGGAAATCCATTGATATAAAGTCACACTGAAAACCTACAATGCACTGTAGCAACAGAGTACATAGTAGCATGTGGTGCAAGGACAAGAGGCCCTGTAGGACAAATAAACTATCCAAAGCATATTGACAATAGACTATATGCAGAGAGCAAAATGCAGGATTTGCTTCCAGGTGTAGGAGGTATTACCCACATTTTTAATAATTTCAAATTGTATTCCAAGCTCTTTAAGATTGTTGGAATGCTTGTGAAATTGCCCCCCAAAATTATGCGCACTGTATTTAGCATTTCAGCTAGTTCGCTTATAATCTATTTGTCAAATATTCAAAACTAACTGCTAATATTGTCCTCCTTTCGTCCACTGTAATTGCTGTAAGTTTATAACCTGCAATGCTTTTGCAGGGGAGTTTTGCAGTTATTGACTAGAGAACACCACAGCACACAGCCAGAAGTAGGAAAACGTTAATGCAAAATGTCGACCCCACACAAACCACTGCGTCACCATAGAATAAACTAAACGGTATAATAAAAAACTCAACAGCCAAGGGGTAGAAGATGGATTGGTTGGGGACATGGAGGGGAAAATGTCATTATCCTTTTCTGCACAGCCTGCCGCCAGTTTCCAGCAGTAGGAAAGAAGTGTGGGGCCTGTGGTATTATGATTTAAAATAAAATAAATCTTAGTGAAACAAAATGAGTTTTATATGCATCCAAGCAATTGAAGTGTATCATTTCATAGTTCAATAAAACTACCACCAAAAAATACCAAAATGGCCATAACTATCCTATGAAGGATGGGAAAAAATGCATTCTACACAAAAAAAGTTAAGACTCCCTCTACTCTCTGTCATTCTTTCCATCCTTCTTTCTCTTCCTCCTGTCATCTCTCTTTCTCTCTGCTGCTAGGTACGAGGAAGTTGGAGTATGGAGGCTCTACATGGCACGAGGGCTGCTTCATCTGTCACAGCTGCGAACAGCCGATTGGCTCGAAGTCGTTCATCCCTGACAAGGATGAACACTACTGCGTGTCCTGCTATGAGGACAAGTTCGCCCCGCGCTGCACACGCTGTAAAAAGGTCAGTCAAGTTATCAGAGAATTCCCACTGATCCTGGTACATGGTAGTGAAAGAAACAATGCAAACTGAAAAAAATGGGACATATGAGTAGGATTAATTCTGGTTATGCAGGAACGTGCATGGGAATATATTTTAGAAGTGAATTTAAAGAATCGCCATGTGACCTTTGACCTATCTCATTTTCAGACACTGGCTAAAGGTGGTGTGACCTATCGGGACGAGCCGTGGCATAAGGAGTGTTTTGTGTGCACCAGCTGTAAGACACAGCTGGCGGGTCAACACTTCACCACCCGAGACGAGAGCCCTTACTGCCTCAAGTGCTTTGGCAGCCTGTACGCCAAGAAGTGCGAGGCCTGCAGCAAACCAATCACAGGCAAGATTACATCACTATGTTCTATATGATAATATTTATTTGTGCTACCCCACGTGTTGCTTTTCATGTTTGGGTTAGGGTTCAATGCTAAAACTACTACTAATTCTCCTAACAAGATTGACAGCCAGTTTCTGCATTTTACATTGTGTGCAATCTTATTAATTTAGATGTTTGCTTATTTAGTAATGGATACCAGCGTTACACAGAAATCATTTAAAGTTTTCAGGGGCCTTTACATTTTTAAAGTCATTATGTATCAAAAAAGCTTTTCTTCCAAGTTGCTATGTTTTGAAGTGTGCATGATTTGCAACTTCACTCCTGCTGAATTCAAAGCCAGCCCCCTAAGGGCGTTTTCACACCTGTAGTTCGCTTGTTTTGGTCCGAATCAGTTGGTGAGTTTGTAAACTTGGAGTGATTTGTCCTCGGTTCGGCTTGGTTTGGTTTCACACCTGGAAAAATCCAAGTGTACCAAAATCCATCATTACAAATCAGGCAAGAACGTCCACCCTTCTTATTGGTCGGATGTGTCTGGTGGCGGGAGCAAGAAAGTAAATACAGGAAGAAGGTCCTGTGTTCTGGACTAGTGCACATTTCTTGCATCTCCATGGTCAAACCAGCTAATTTCATTAAAATTATCAGACATTGTTTTCGCGAGAGACGTTATTACGTCTGCTCTGGTCACAGAGACTTCGCTCTGCCGGCAGCGTCTGTCTCCAATTTTAGCAGCAGCTGGTTTGACCACGGAGATGCGAGTGATGGACAGCAATCTTGACCGCAGTCTATATCTGTGATAGAAACACTGCAAGCTGCTACAGTTTGCTGCTCTGGTGCTGCATCGCAGATTGCTAAACACACCTGACTACAGGAGAAATTTGCTCAGACTTACGGAGTATATAGTTGGTGCGATTCGAGTACGGATCACGTTCTCACCACAAACTAACCGCTCCAGAGTCAATTGAAAGCGTACCGAGACCACCTCTTCAAGCAGGTCTCGGTACGCTTGTTTGGTCCACTTTTGGTGCGCAGCAGAGTTCGATTGCCACGTTCTCACCTGCCCAAACGAACCGCACCAGCGGGGCAAACAAACTCTAGTTCGAATCAACCAAACTAAACGAGGCAGGTGTGAAAGCGACCTAAAGCTCGACATACAGTTTAATCTCTCTCTCATTGCTCTTTTCGTCCTAGGTTTTGGAGGAGGGAAGTACATCTCATTTGAGGACCGTCAGTGGCATCAGCCATGCTTCACCTGCTCCCAGTGCTCTGCGTCACTGGTGGGCGCCGGCTTTTTCCCTGATGGTGACAGGATCTTGTGCCGCGACTGCAACAGTAACCTATAGAGCAGTCATTGACCACATTCTCACTCTTCTCTTGACTTACTTTTCCCCCTCCGTCACAGCATTTCAAGAACCCTGAGTCATTACCAAGGAAGGTAACACAGGCTAACAAATGCTGCCTCTCAGGTTGTTTTTATATAAAGACATCAGTTCCCCGTGGTCCCTGTCTGGGTCTGATTTTCATCTAGGAGCTAGTGCTTATTGTTTGTATCAACCACCCCAAAGTAACCTCTTGAACCAAAAAATGTATGATTTTGTGAAACAAAGTTTATGGAGTGCCTTAGTAACATTACATATATGTTACTGTATGTTTTATTGAACCAAAGAAATGCGAAATGCTAGTCACTTTGCAAAAAAACTCCTTCATATTTTATATAAAAAAAAGTTGCCACCTCAGGTAGAGGTCGGACTCTGTAGAGAAGACACAGAACACTGATACAGTATAGTATGTAAACCTTACCAGTCTGTATTTCAAAGTATGGTGGAGGTACTGTTTTAATGCTCTTAAAACTGCAGTTTTAAGCATTTTAACATGCCAGAAAGTAAACAAGGAGAAAACGTAGAACAACTTTGCTGATTGTGCTTTTAGTGATGTAGTCAGTTTATGGCAGTGATGATCAATAAAGTCATTTGCACTTTTGATAAGATATTCTCTTGCTACCATGTTATGTGCACATAAAAACGCAACTAAAAAACATGGCACACAGACCACTTTTTTTGTCATGTATCTGCTTTTGTTGAACTACTTATTTTTACGTAAAGTTTCATCTTATTTCTGTCTTTTTCATTTGTTGTAATTAATCATTTTTTTCTTTTGGATCACCATTGCTCAAAGAGCCAGCATTAATAACCCAAAACAAGCTGAAATTAAATGCAATAACGTGCAGGAGCATGCATGTCTGGCATGATTTGCGTCAATAGTTATTTTGTTGCTGTTAACGCTGTTAGTGTTTTGTTTTTCATTGTTAGTTTGTAACATGTTTGTGAAAAGTTATTATTTCAGCTTTGATGCTGGTGAGTCAGAGTTGGCAAATATACATTTTAAGATGGAAATTACGGCATTGAGGGGATAACGGTATAAACTTAACTGTTAAAAAAAGATAATTGATATGGCTAAATGCGACATGGTTGGTTTTATTTGTGAAGTCTTATTAAATACATTTTCACTGACTGATCTTTGCTGGGCACTTTTTATATTCTGTGTTTATTAGTGGTTACAGTGAAATATGCATTACTCGTTTATGAGGTCATAGCTTTCTGTGGACTTGTGTTTACTGTCTAAGCTGGAGAAAACCCTTCTGGTGTGTTTAATAAGTCTTTCTAGGAAAGATCTGTGTCTGTGTGTGTGTGTGTGTGTGTGTAAGAGAGAGAGAATGAGTGCAACAGGGAAGGGCATAAAAGTGTGTAAGAAAGTTAGAGAGAGAAACCATGTGTGTGTAATAAAAGAGAGTAAAAAGAGTTTGTGTGTCTGTAGGTTTAAGATATTTGTGTGTGTTGTGAGAGAGAGAGTGAAAGGGAGAGTGAGCGCACATCTGTGTATACATGCTTGTGTGCCTGAATGTGTGTGTGTATATATACTGTATATATATGTATATAGGCTATACTGTGTATACTGTATAGGCTGTAAGTGTGTGTGTGTGTGTGTGTGTGTGTGTGTGTGTGTATGTTTAAGCTGAGTCGACTGTTTCATCGCCTTGATGAAGCACACATACACAGACCGCCAGATACAGTCTCCTGTCGGCATTGGTGAAATGTCCTCCTCCCTGCCTGCGTTTAAGATTTTTTCACCAAAAAAGGAAATGGTAGCTGCATGGGGGAGGGGGGAGGGGGGGACTTGGTGGTGGAAGTGGGAGAGAATAGAGTGTGGGGGAGAGAGAGAGAGAGAGAGAGAGAGAGAGAGAGAGAGGGAGGATGTTCACATCTGGAGTTGCTCCATGGCACTTTCACTGGGGGGGGGGGTCAGCTCCACACACGGCCCCCTTTGGATTTATTGGAAGGAGGAGAGGGAGGTGGCGACTAGCAGGAAGGGTCAGAGGAAGAGCTGTGGAGATGTTAACTCTATCATATGGTACATGCACTCTACAAACAGGTTCAACTTTAACAGCTATTACTATGAATTTGAAAGTTTCAGGGTCTTTCTGATTTTCAGCAACAATGTGTTCTCTCACACTCTTTCTCCTTGAATGTGTCCCATGTCTTCTTTGTTATCGCTGTCAACCAGCCATAACGAATAGCAGGTATTTTTGGGTTTGGGCACGATTTTTTTTGACCCGTGAAGATGTACTTCCGTGTCACTCAGTTAGGAACCATACCTATCAATGTTCCTAAGCAAAAAAGACTATTTGACCGCTAAGCCTTCTGTTGAAACAAACATAGCCTACGTCCATTAATCTGACTTCATTCTGGGTAGGCCCCATGCTAACCTCTGTGCCCCAAAATCTCAGAGATAGGCCTACATTAAGTCCCAAAGTCTATAACTGAGTTGTAATGTTGGGCAATTTATACTCAGTTTTCAAAATTAGCACCAGTTACAAACCAAATGCTGGTAAAATACGAATGTGGCTGGTAGATTTGCTTCACTCACCAGCCAAAAAAACAATGGTAATCTATTAAATTTCTGGTAAAATTTGAACATTCACACGCCATTTGGCTGGTGGATGAAAACGTTTGGCTGGTGGTTGAAAACTTTAATTTTGGACCCTGGCTCCTCAGTTCTTGTACAAAATGAATGCATGGGGTACACAGGGGCGTTTTAACGTGCAACATAGGCCTACAGTAAATGTATGCTGTATCAGCATTGACCAGGATTTCTAATCTGCTTCTGGATTTATACTAGTACACTTTAGTTTATAGCCTAAATGAGAGGGGTGAAAAGGCATTTGAGCACTGCCAACATTGTTTTCAAATAAAACCTTTCTTCCTAGTTCATCACTGTAACATTTGTCTTTAAAATTAGGTCTTTTTTTTAGGTGATTTTAATTCCCCACCTTGTGACCATGAATTGAGAGTAAAAACTTTGAAGACAGAATGAGTTAATTAATTAAATAATGAACGAATGACCAACCTCATGTTTTTCATTTGCCAAACATTAAGGCCGACATATCAGAAAAAATGTGTTCAAGCTTGAACCAGCAGCGGTAAGCGTTGCATCAAGTTAAGGTCACGTCATGTGCAATGTCTAGACAAGCACACAATAGTATGAGTCAGTTAAACAATGTTACTGTTCACAGCCTGTTACATTCCATTAACAGTATTGCAGGCATTACACTTCATCAGTTTAATTTATCAGGATGGTGGAATGGACAGTTATTTGGTATGATCCCTTCCATTCCTTATGCATGGCAACGTAAAGCATTTGAAATATCTTTTGTTCATTTCAGAGTCATTTATTTCCAGCATTGTTTTTAGTCCTATTGACTGTCTTTGTAGCAACTGACACACCTGGTAGGAATAATTGTGTCAAGAGTGTCTCACCTTGATTACTGATTGGGAAACCTGCTCTGGTGTGTATAGGTAGCTTTTCATGTCGCTTAAATTTCCTCTTCGACTCCTCCACTTGCCTCCCTTCCTCACGTCTTAGTCCCTCCCACTGAGGAGGCACGGGAGAGACGCGAGGAAATCATGGGAGGAGAGAGGAACCGAGGAAATGTGTCTTAGAGGGATGAGACATCCTTTCCTCTGAAGCGTCACATGAATTTGTCAGCTGCATCGGCAGAGTTAGCAACTCCTTCAGCTGCACGGCTTCTGGGAAGGCTGCTCTCGTGTATCCTTGCCTCCTCGATGATTCCTCCTCGATGCTCGATCCTCGGGGTCGAAATAAGAGCTTTGAGATGGCCTTCGCTGAGGAGGGACAGAACAACTTCCGGTTCAGCAGAGGACCGAGGAGTCGAGGAGCTAGGGCTGGGCATTATATATCAATATTATATTGATATCGATATATGAAGCTGGATATCGTATTAAATTTTGGATATCGTAACATTGCAATATGACACAAATGTTCTCTTGTGTTTCAAAGGCTACATTACAGTAAAGTGGTCATTTTCTGAACCTACCAGACTGTTCTAGCTGTTAGCTTTTACCCACTTAATCATTATATCCAAGTTATTGATGATTATTTAGCAAAAATTCCATTGTGTAAATATTTTGTGAAAAATTATCAACCCTACAATATCGCCACAATATCGATATTGATGTATTTGGTCAAACATATTGTGATATTTGATTTTCTCCATATCGCGCAGCTCTACGAGAAACTATCAAATAAGCGACATGAGAAGCACCCGTAGTGAGGTGTGTCATTTGCTCTTCTTGCTGCTTGACGAAGTTCAGTGCGATCAAGACACTGAATAAAATATTTTCTTCACTAACAATATTTTAAATTGTGGTTTTGACTGAGAAATGTAAGCAGTTTGGGGAATTTCCTCCAACGATCAACACCTCAAAGATTCCTCAAGCAAGATTGAAGTTCGGAGTGTGTCGACAAATTGCAGTCAATATGTTAAACCTCACTTATAATTTGTACTAACAAATATCTCATCATTATTATGTAATTTCACTTGAAACAATACATGTGGGATTAAGATTTAACTGCTTCTTTTCTGGTCCCTACCTGAGTTCAGGCATTTTTCTGTGACTTTCCAACCTTGAATTAAGTTAATATCCGCTAGATGCCGTGTTGCTCCAGATGGTTAAGCAAGCAGGCCTAAGCGGTCTTAAAGCAATGTTTAATCAATGAAGATGACTCCAAAAAGAACTTTACTTGTCATTCTAACTCCCATGAATTAGGGGTCCATTGGGAGCTCCATCAGATAAAATTTCATATAATCTCTTTAATATTCCTACCCCAAAGAGTGTAACTGTAAGTGCAGCCCAGTGATCAGCCGTGACTCAACAAAAGCTAAAAAACATAGTCACTGAGGGGGGGGAAACATCTCTCCTTTCACACCTGAGTCATCACTGGGTTCTGTTTTGTGAGTGAATCACTCTACAAGGGAGTGCAAAAAAAAAAAAAAAAAAAAGAATATCCTTGAACATTGTAGAAACAAGTATGATTAATGAGGGAATCAAACGTTGTCATTTAGTGCTGTTAAAGTAATTACCTTTATTCCAACAATCCAATATTCTCATAGGATTTGACTTATTAAAAACATTCAAATACATTTTGGTATAAAGTGCAAGAGCTATGAGTTTATTCAACAAGCAAAGGTTGCAACCACAAACAGTAGCTAGCCAAAAAGTACAAAGAGTGTTTAAATATCAGATCATGTTAATACGTCAGAAACATACAATATACACTGTGTTCCAAATTATTATGCAAATGATATTTTACACTGATTTTCCTAAATAGTCGATGCAAATGATATAATATAATTTTCAAGTCACCAACCGTTAGGGTATAAGTTGAATTTCATTGAACAAACCACCTAATGAAAACAGTATTTTTTCAAAAATAAAAAACTCAAAATGCACTGTTCCAAATTATTATGCACAACAGAGTTTCAAAACATTTTATAGGTTGTAAAGAACTGAAAATGGTCATTTGCTGAATTTGCAGCATTAGGAGATCATATTTACTGAAATCAAAAGCTATTTCAATCAAACACATCTTAACAGAGCAAGTTACATGAAGAGATTTGTGGCTGATTCAGAGCACACATGGGTTTGTGCAGATAAAGGCATAATGAGGAAGGTTTCTGCCAGACAAATTCATCGGATTAAGAGAGCAGCTGCTAAAATGCCATTACAAAGCAGCAAACAGGTATTTGAAGCTGCTGGTCCCGCGAACCTCAAGGTGTAGGATCCTCCAGAGGCTTGCAGTTGTGCATAAACCTACTATTCTGCCACCCCTAACCAATGCTCACAAGCAGAATCAGTTGCAGTGGGCCTAGAAATACATGAAGTCTTGTTTACTAATGAATGCCGTGCAACCCTGGATGGTCCAGATGGATGGAGTAGTGGATGGTTGGTGGATGGCAACCATGTCCTAATAAGGCTACAATGTCAGCAAGGAGGTGGCGGAGTCATGTTTTGGTCCGGAATCATGGGGAGAGAGCTGGTAGGCCCCTTTAGGCTCCCTGAAGGTGTGAAAATGACCTCGGTAAAGTATGTAGAGTTTCTGACTGACCACTTTCTTCCATGTTACAAAAAGAAGAACCGTGCCTTCCGTAGAAAAATCATCTTCATGCATGACAATGTACCATCTCATGCTGCAAAGAATACCTCTGTGTCATAGGCTGCTATGGGGATAAAAGGAGAGAAACTCATGGTGTGGCCCCCATCCTCCCCTGACCTCAACCCTATTGAGAACCTTTGGAGCATCCTCAAGCAAAAGATCTATGAGGGTGGGAGGCAGTTTGCATCAAAACAGCAGCTCTGGGAGGCTATTCTGACATCCTGCAAAGAAGTTCAAGCAGAAACTCTCCATAAACTCACAAGTTCAATGGATGCTAGAATTGTGAAGGTGATATCAAAGAAGCTGTCCTATGTTAAGATGTAACGTGCTCTGATCTGTTTGATTGAAATAGCTTTTGATTTCAGTAAATATGACCTCCTAATGCTGCAAATTCAGCAAATGACCATTTTCAGTTCTTTACAACCTATAAAGTGCTTTGAAATTCTGTTAATAATATAATAATTTGGAATAGTGCATTTTGAGTTTTTTTTATTTTTGAAAAAATACTGTTTTCATTGGGTGGTTTGTTCAATGAAATTCGATTTATACCCTAACGGTTGGTGACTTGAAAATTATATTGTATATATATTATATCATTTGCATTGACTATTACTAGGAAAATCAGTGTAACATATAATTTGCATAATAATTTGGAACAGAGTGTAGTGTTTACTAGTTTGAGAGACAAAAGAGACACATGTTTTGACAGACATATTACTTTCTAAATATTTTCCATAGTGGAAAAGGAGGCTACCACAGCTGTCAATGGACAGAAAGTTAAACCCTGTGCCCTCTGGTTTCCTCCTGCTCTCCCCTGGCCTGTGTCATTAATCAGTTTAGCACTAGGTGTCCACTTGACAAAGTGCACTGGTCCACCGCAGTCATGTCTCTAGTATGTAACCTCACCAGACGTGGGTTAACCCCAAATGTCTGAGAGATTACACTCTCATTGGTAATTTAGCATACCCCAGTGACTACTTAACTGCATGTTTGCTACTGGAGAAGCTGGAGGATGGGGTGATGATTCAGAATGAAATTAAGTTACAAAGCATGCCAGTTTACCGTTTAACTCAAATACCGGAAAGTTTCCATTTGATGAGCAAAGCTGTGGAAAAATTGCGTTGCGAACACCAGTTTGAAGATGTATCTGTTCACTGATAGATAACACGCTGCTACAAAGTAAGTCACATTTTCAGAGGTTACATACATCATCAATAAAAATTGATCTCCATGATTCAATGATTTCAGGGTTTCCCGCAAAAAATGTGTTAGTTAAGGTGGTAGGGTTGCCATCTCGTAACTCGGTAAGGGAACTCGCCGTTACCTTGTTTCCTACAGACTGTATTAATGCGACTTTTACATTACAGCCACTCAAACAGGACAGAGTAACATGGCGGATATTTATTTTTATTTATTTATTTTTTTAAAGACTTAGTTAAGGCGGCAGGCGTGTGTTGTTAAGGCGGCCGCCTTATCCGCAAAGTGCTGCGGGAAACCCTGTGGTTGAAAGTCTGAATCATCTTGAGATATTTTTGTACTTTTAGAATGGTTTTGATGTGGTATCTTTATCTATAGTATTTTAATATATAGTATTTTATATTTTCTGTTTATTTTTGGGTTATTGACATGACAGGACTGCTAAGCTATTGCTACACAATTATTGTGTATAGGTAAAGTATAACAGTACCGTTAACTTTGACCTAAAGGCTCTTTTTAAGTGTTTCCTAGTCGTTAGCAGCTGGATTAGCACCAGGTGTGTTGTGTAGCCATTGCCTTGTCCCTATGCATTCATCTTTAATGTTTTTCTTAAATTGTTTTTTTTTCTTCTTATATGGCGTTTTTTTTGTGTGTGTGTGTTGGAGTGTGGCATATATACTATATATAGGCCATTGGTTAAAACTTTTGCAATCAGCTGTATGCCCTCTAGTTGTTTCTAAAAATGTTATTGGTTATTTGGTATTTAGTTACCGGTATATATTTTGTATTTTAATATCTATGATCCCCTGACTCCTCCTTTAGCACCAGGTTAATATTTCATTGTGTCCAATACTTTGGTTTATGACCAAATACCTGCAAAACTAACAACCCTCCTATCAGCTTTAACTGTACTTTATGTTTATTGTTGACTTGCAAATGTTAGAATACAAACACGCTAAACTAAGATGATGAACATGGTAAACATTATATGGATGGAAGACTCTTACTCTTTCTTACTCAGTTTATCTTTTCTAATTCCCAGAGCAGTAATGTAACCACCAAGAGAAACTCTTCATCTACTAGTTATATTTTCTTTGTCTAAATTTGTTCTGTTCCTTTGGCTGAAGTACCGTACCACAACAGAACTTAGGACTCCACAGCAGAGCAGCTGTAGCGTCTCACTGTGTACTGAAAGCCTATGTGCATAAAAACAACATACGTACATCTGTGCCCCAAGCTGACACTCACGGGGCTGGTGCCTGTTGGCAAGGTTTGGAGCCTGCTTCTGTGGCTTGGCCCGAGCTCTCGTCCCCTCCATTCACTCCCATCTGAGGTCAAGGAGTTGTACTTGCTTGTGGGAAGCTCTTATACCGTCTTGTAATGAGCGCGCTCAGCAGGAAAACAAGGCCTTGTTTTTCCAGAGTTCAGGGTCGGATGCGTCCATCGCTTTGATCCAACCTCTGTTAAAATCCTTCCTTTCCTGAGGATGACTGATGGCATCTGCAACTTTGGACAGCATCCTAGTCGGTGTGCTGTTTAATATTGTCATAAAGCATACCTGACACTTAGCTACAATAACTGACCACATACTCTTGAATGTAAATAAAGAACCACCACAACTACTAGAAAAGTTTGTTAAAAAAAATCCTGATCACCTCATGCTGATAATTGTGCAGTAAATGTTCTGTGTATAGGTAATTATACAGTAAATGCATTGTATTTGGATTTCACACCCACACTGCATTTCACACATTCTACAGTGAAAAATGTGTGAGGACACGGTTTGTTTGTTATGTTGCCGTTTTCTCCCTCCCCATACATTTCTTTTTTCTTCACTTTTAAGGGTTTCATGTGGTTTTGGAACTAAAGCAGTCTACAAACATCCTCGGGACACAAGAATATTAGTCACATCTATTGTCTGACTGTGGTTTTGAGCTCTGCCCTTCTTGGTAATTTCTCTGGTGAAAACCATAAAAAAAAATATAATGTCTGAAATGTACAGTATGCAGTAAAAGCTTCTTTGTTCCTGGAGACAAAAGCAATTCAGCAGATTATCATCTCAGCTTAGTTTGAGAGATATAATATGTATTTGTTTACTTGTAATGAAGTTTGAAGAAAGATTTGGCAGCAGTTAAGGCAATATTCAAGCAGTGAAACAAATAAAGATATATGTCCTGGACAAAACCTCCTGTCTGCTTTTGATTTTGTTCAGGTTTTGTTTTTTGGCATCAAATGAACCAAAGCTGACGGAAAATGACAAACCTCCTGATTACTTTTCTGCTTCAACGGGACCAAAGGTTGTCTATGAAAACATTTCTAATGCAGGCTGTGTTTGAATCTGCATGGGTTTGTGAAACAGAGGCGAATCACAGGGTGAAGGGCAGTTTGCTGAGCACGCATGCAAACAATCTGACATTAATATTCCTACAATTGCATTGCTTTCCATCTTGGAGCAGCCCAGTATAACTACAGTCCTCTGCTGTTGGCAGCTGTGCAGCTCTATTTGGAACAGTTGTTTGCAGATGAGATGTTTGGAATGCAAAAAAGTTTGAGGAGTGGATTGACCATGATTGACCGTAATTCAAAACGTCAAGAAGATTTAGCATTGAAAAAAAGCATATAAGCTCTCCAGCTCTTTGTAAATAAGTTATGTTTAAAAAGAGAACTTGTATAAGAGAAAAGCAAGTATGAAGACCTTGGATATCTATCATTTGAACAAATCTCTTGAATTATCGAGATGATGTATGACATGTCAAGTGGATCAATAATAAAAGTTACATATCTATCATCAAAGGGACACCAGAAGAAGCAAAACATGTAGGTGTAAATCCTTTTGTTTTGATATTCTGGAAAAGAACAGAATTTTTTTGGGAAAATAGAGATGAAAAATAATATGCGTAATAATATACGGGTTACTTCTTCAATACAGTGATAGATGATTGTTATATTGAATTCTTTTTTTGTTTTTCTCTTCTCTTTTCTTTTGGCTTTGCTGCTTTCTTTCCCAGTCCAAACCTTTCAAAACTCTTGACTAACCTCTGGAAAAGAAAATATTTTTTTTTGGATTGCCAAATTGTACATCACATTTACCATGGGCTCATGAATAACAGTAAACCTAGCATCAATTTCAAATGATAATGCCATATATAAGTTACTAATGGCTAATTTGTCGGCTAAGACATGTTTGTGTGTGTGTGTGTGTGTGTGTGTGTGTGTGTGTGTGTGTGTGTGTGTGTGTGTGTGTGTGTATTCATTGCCCCCTCTTGTGGTTATTTCTTTCAATGCAGTTGTGTACCACCACAAGTGCATGAGACCTCAATCTACATCTTATTGTGAAAGTAAAATTAATGTCATGATATAAAGTGTTGCCTAGCCTTGGTGCCCGTATATTTACCTCCTACCAGCGACCATGTTTGTTGCTTATCTCCCTTTCTCCATCCTCACCCCCAAACTAATACATTCTTGATGAAGTCATGATTGTTGGGCTTAGAGACAAATAGTATGAAGTAATAATGTTGTGATTCAATTATTAAATACATCATGTTCATGTCCATTATTAATTTTTGGTCACAAAATAGAAATTCACATTCAGGTGCCATTTGATATTAAGATCAGTGGTTCTAAACATAATGCAGGTTGTCATTTAAAAAAAAATCATCAAATTATGCTCATTTTCAGGTTCATAATTGTAACTTGAGATTGTATCAGAATAGGTTTACATGGTTTAATTTAAAAAAAAACACCATCTTTTTGTTGTACTGCACATTGCTGCAGCTCCTCTTTTTACCCTGTGTCAGGTCTCTGTTTTAGCTACAGAGTGAGAACTCTCAACTTCTGTAATGTCTTTGTTGGCAGTCGCACATGCGCAGTAGCTAGCTAAGGATTACATGAGCTAGCTAGCTGTTTCTCCAACTTCGGCCTGTACAAGGCAGGATTAACCAGTAGACTTCTTCTATACGAGGGCGCACTTCCAACTTTGCGTGGAATACCTGCAGAACAGGGACATGTAAGTAGTTCTATACAATTTATTTTGTAGATTAGGCTGAATTTGTGTGTGTTGTAGCAGTGTTTTGCCATTGAGAACGAGCTAGCATGCTAACGGTTAGCCCCCTAGCCCCCTCGTTTCGGCTAGTTACGTATAAAGCTGTGCAGATTTTTAACAGCTCACCTGGAGACTGAAGGCAGGACACATTCAGAAACCGTATCTCACTCAAAACAGCATGGATGTTTTTTTTTCTTCAAATTTTGTATGCGTGTGGAAGCACCAGAGACACAAAATAACACCCCAAATCCCAGAAAAAGTGTTTTTTTCATAATATGGGCACTTTAAAGAAATGTTGAAAAATTGAGGCTAGTTTGACGTCACATTCTGGTTTCTTCCTGGTGTGCAGCAACATTAGACCTATTTTCACAGATCACAAACGCTCCACAGGGACAAATACATAAGTATGCTCTTTCCATTTTCATACATTGTATGAAAAGACTTTTTGCAGCTCCATTTTACAAACACAGTTATTTAAAATCACCTTGCAAAATGGTGTAGTTATTGTACATTTCAACATGTTAAAAACAACAAAGATGTCACAGCACAACAAAGATGTCACAGCACAGACAGTTAGAATCAGTGTCCTTTTTTCTATTGCTCTCCCTCTAAATATACAGTACAATGTACAGTATTGAAGACATTCTAGGTTTCTTCTTCACTGTGTTCCAAATTATTATGCAAATTATATTTTACACAGATTTTCCTAAATAGTCGATGCAAATGATATAATGTAATTTTCAAGTCACCAAAAAATAAAAAACTCAAAATGCACTGTTCCAAATTATTATGCACAACAGAGTTTCAAAACATTTTATAGGTTGTAAAGACCTGAAAATGGTCATTTGCTGAATTTGCAGCATTAGGAGGTCATATTTACTGAAATCAAAAGCTATTTCTATCAAACACATCTTAACAGAGCAAGTTACATGAAGAGATTTGTGGCTGATTCAGAGCACACATGGGTTTGTGCAGATAAAATTCATCGGATTAAGAGAGCAGCTGCTAAAATGCCATTACAAAGCAGCAAACAGGTATTTGAAGCTGCTGGTCCCGCGAACCTCAAGGTGTAGGATCCTCCAGAGGCTTGCAGTTGTGCATAAACCTACTATTCTGCCACCCCTAACCAATGCTCACAAGCAGAAACAGTTACAGTGGGCCTAGAAATACATGAAGTCTTGTTTACTGATGAGTGCCGTGCAACCCTGGATGGTCCAGATGGATGGAGTAGTGGATGGTTGGTGGATGGCCACCATGTCCCAAAAGGCTACGACATCAGCAAGGAGGTGGCGGAGTCATGTTTTGGTCCGGAATCATGGGGAGAGAGCTGGTAGGCCCCTTTAGGCTCCCTGAAGGTGTGAAAATGACCTCGGTAAAGTATGTAGAGTTTCTGACTGACCACTTTCTTCCATGTTACAAAAAGAAGAACCGTGCCTTCCGTAGAAAAATCATCTTCATGCATGACAATGTACCATCTCATGCTGCAAAGAATACCTCTGTGTCATAGGCTGCTATGGGGATAAAAGGAGAGAAACTCATGGTGTGGCCCCCATCCTCCCCTGACCTCAACCCTATTGAGAACCTTTGGAGCATCCTCAAGCAAAAGATCTATGAGGGTGGGAGGCAGTTTGCATCAAAACAGCAGCTCTGGGAGGCTATTCTGACATCCTGCAAAGAAGTTCAAGCAGAAACTCTCCATAAACTCACAAGTTCAATGGATGCTAGAATTGTGAAGGTGATATCAAAGAAGCTGTCCTATGTTAAGATGTAACGTGCTCTGATCTGTTTGATTGAAATAGCTTTTGATTTCAGTAAATATGACCTCCTAATGCTGCAAATTCAGCAAATGACCATTTTCAGTTCTTTACAACCTATAAAATGCTTTGAAACTCTGTTGTGCATAATAATTTGGAATAGTGCATTTTGAGTTTTTTATTTTTGAAAAAATACTGTTTTCATTGGGTGGTTTGTTCAATGAAATTCGATTTATACCCCAACGGTTGGTGACTTGAAAATTATATTGTATATATATTATATCATTTGCATCGACTATTACTAGGAAAATCAGTGTAACATATAATTTGCATAATAATTTGGAACACAGAGTATAGACAGGTTTCTTCCCATGTAGTACTGATTACTTCCAAAAGGAGGCAGTACATATCAAGTGTCCTATCTACAATTCCATAAGCATCTTCTAAACTTTTCCTCTCCTGCAAGAGCAGTTTCTGACCTTTTCCTGAGTTTCAGACACATTTGGGTTAAATTAAGCTTTGTAAACAGCAACATACCCCGGCGTTTCCATTTACTTATTTAAAAAAATAATTGTTTGATACATCATTGTTTCTCCCTGGGAAATCCTAATTTTCTTTCTTCTGTAGTAAGCATCAAGTATAGAGTCAGCTTCAGACCCTACATATGATACTGCATAAATTCAGTGAATATCTCACTTAAACATCTGGCACTGACACTGAACATTGGACCCTAGTTTTCCAAATTGGTACTCACTACATCACCCTGATGCCTCCTCAGTTATGATTCCTATTTCAAGTGACATGTCTTTTTTATCTATCATCAGATGTAGATTTGTCTCTCTCATAAGGAGAGTTGGCTCCCCCAAAACACAAAATAGTTTTATTTTGATTTAGCAGCCCTACTTTTAAAGATATCTGTTGTGGATCCATCATGCCAGGCTGTCAGTATTGATGTACAATTCTTTGGAATATTTTCGAATCAAAAAGGACATTTTCTCTTTGTAGATTTCCAGATGCATCCCCTCAGATCTTGAGCCACAGAGAGGACGGTTGTGAAGCTTCAGAGATGGAAATTATCATGGATCAGTGGGATTGCTGACAGGACATCTCCAAAGAGGCTAATCTTTAAAGATCTGGAAGCCACTGTGCTGGGAGGGAAGGGTCCAGTACATGCTGCTGGCAGTCACTGGGACTCAGTTGGAGACTCCAAGGACTTCATGTATCCCAGTACTTTTATTCACCCGGCTGATTCATAGGACAATTTCTGCATAAAAATAAGTCATTGAAGCTTTGCATTAAAATGGAACTGAAACCCATGACAAAGGGAATGTTATTGGAATCTTACAGGGTTTTCACAGAAATTTTAAGTAATGCTAAAATAACAAATAGACATCAGAGTAAGAGATAAAGGGTCAAATCACCCAAACAATAACCTTGTGGAGGTATTTGCAGACATTTTTGAATATCCACTAGTGTACCAATACAGGTCATTGGAGGTGAATGGAATTATTTATTATATTTATAATAGATTTAGTATGATATTTATAGTGGTGGTTATAGATATGGTCCTCACAGTTATTTTAAATCATTCACAGACCTTTTTGTGGACAGTGTCCAGTATGTGCTACTTGTAAAACATAATACTTCCTTATGAAAACTTTATAGTGAGGTCTGTCAGTGAGTTATCCTCAGGAAGCAATACATCATTTCTGGAAAACGATGTTGCAGCTGAAGTTTATACCTTGCTATGCAAAATCAGCATTTGGTGTGTGTTTTTAAATTATCATAGGAAAATATAATTGTTTTTCTTACACTTTTACTATAAAAGCCTTACTTGTACAAACAAACTATATTCACAAGCATAGAAGTTCAGCTTTGGCAATATGGAACAAGGGTGCCCTTTTCTCATGTGTTTGCAAATGTTTTTGTGACAGCAATTCATTCCTTCAGTTCTGCAATTTTCTCATTTGGTAGACAACAAAAGAGACCTTGAAACTTGATCATCTCAACTCAAAGGTCCACTCACTATTCTTTGGAGCTTTCAGCTGATGATAATGATAACACCTGATCCAGCTCCATTCCCTGATGAAGACTGTGAGATGCAGATTAGAACTCTGAAAAAGGTAGCATTTTGTGCTAATCTTTGAATGTAAAAACATGTCAGTCCATTTGAGAGTGATATCAGGCTCTGATTATGAGTTGTGGTATAGTGGTGGTACCCTTTTGTTTACATTTGGATCAGGGATTGTGCATTTAAGTCAAGCAGACATGGACTGGGTGTTCCCTATTGACGTGATGCACTCCCTGGGGTCTGGCTTAAAGGCCAAACTAAAGTAATGAAATCATTCAGTGTTAAGGATCTTGGCAAATTGAGGGCACCCATATACTCCAAAGATTTACCATTCATTTCTCTTGGAAAACATAGGAGTGGGGAGCAACGGAGTGAAAAAAGGGAGAGTGGGAGGTGAGGGAGAGCTCCGTCCAATGGAGCCAGGGTAAGAATTTATGGTCAGGAAGAGCGATGAATGTGTAATTTACGGTGCATACTCTACCATTCCCCCTGCCCTCCCTTTTGGTAATGAGAAACGGCTGTTTTGTTGTAGGGCCAAGGCATGGTATACCCCCTCCCTTCTGGCTATGACACACCATTAGTTTTTATTTTTGTCTCTGCTTTTACGATCACTGCCCAGGTGCCAGCATTTGGCTGGTGATCGGGACCATCACACCATCTAAGCTCCTTCACCTCCCAAGATGGCCTCCTGTAGCTTGAGGAAGACCATACCATAACTACTGAGGGCTCTCGACTGGAGATAGATAGCATTATAATCCCAGCAGACTTTTTCTTCTCATTCTTTGAGGGTTTGATTGAGTTCAGGTCAGAGAATAAGAGATGGTTACTTGGTAGTTCAAAGTAGTATGCAAACTGTAAAAAATCAGTCACAAAATTGTCAAAATAACCCTTCTAAGGAAAATTACTGTTAAGTGCCACTTGGGGCTTAATTTAATAGTTTGGGCCATTATTCTATTGGTTATGTAATTGTACTAGTGGTTAAATAACTGCTGACATCTGAGAACATGGTGAAATTGCTACAATGAAATCTGACTGGGCAAAAGCACGAGTGGTCATCTGACAGGCTGTAAACAAATTTATCGAGATGATGTAAACCACTTTATTTGTAGGTAAAACCGCATGTGGGTGCACCTGAAATGTTGGTAACAACCCCTTATTGCACAAGAATGCCGTGTATGCACAGACTAGTTAGAGCAGTTTTATTTTATTGCACTTTATTTTCATTTTTACAGTTTTTTAAATCATAAATTGTTTGTAGATGCTGTGTCCCGTTTGTCCTCATCCTTGTCCTGTATTGTTATCAACGCTATGTGCTGAAGCCAAAGACTTTTAGAAACAACCAACTATCTCACTAACTAACGTCTACTATTTGCCTTTGTGGTGTTTGTTTTTTTCATCCAAAAAGTTAGGCTAACCTTGTTTGATTGTGTCTTTGTGTGTCTTGCACCATCAGACACACCAACTTTCCAGTTACTTACAATAATCAATAGAAATAATGGGAAAAAATATGAAAATATAACCCTAATTGTAAAACTAAATGATCTAGTCTAGTAAGAATTTGTCCTTGTGTAAACGTGTCATACATGAAGCCAATGGTATAGATTATGAATGCCATTAGAGAACTTTGGAAGAATAAACGGTGGATCAATTCCAGACAAAATCATGAAAGTCATGATAAACGGAAATCAAACAAACTAATAGCAAAATCAGTGTATGACTTCATCTGAACTTTATTTAGGCTTTCACAGAATAAGCTTTACATGATGATTCTAATACTTTGTATGTTTAATGATAAGCACAGTTTGACATATTCACTATCACAATCCATAGTATGAATGAATAATGTAGCGTGTAACTTCTCCTGAAACTAATATCTTGTGTAAAGCAAACAGACCCATGGAAAACATTCTATGAAAAAAAACAACTGAAACTTTTTCTTATGTCTGTTATGTCATGAAGCTTTTGGAGTATAAATGTGTAGAATGCTATGATTGTTCTGAAAGTTGAGCAGTAGGAAACATTATAGTTGTGCAAAATCTTCAAACCCTGTTGCAAATAGACATGATTACAGAGCAGCTGATGATTTGATGGCTTATATGATAATCAGTGGCTTGTAGTTACTGCATATTTGATATATCACTGTGCATTTACATTTCCTTCCTCTTTTTTCCAGAACCTATTCCTTCAATCTATGAGACCAATATTAACACACATGTGCAGATGTATACACACATGTACAAACGACTAAGTTCCATTGACAAACAACTTGATCCCGTGCAGAAATGCATACAAAGTACACAAACACCCAGACGTTAGGTAGAGACACACACACACACACACACACACACACACACACACACACACACACACACACACACACACACACACACACACACACATTTGCATGCACAAGGCACGCACATGCAATCTTGTACACATGCAAATACTTGTATTTTTATTCCTCGTTTTCGGTGCAGTTATTTTCTGATACAAACGCCAACATTTAATTCAGAACAAACAACTAGGCTATCAAATGGCAAAAGTTTGTGTCAAGACACCGGAGATGGATTTGAGCCAGTAATCCTCCATCTTCTCTTAGACTCATTATTTTGTAATAGATTCCCTCGTTGGAATAATATACTGTGTAGAAGACCTTCTGTCCTCAACAACCACAAATGATTTCCAGTGCCTTTCTTTTTTAATTTTCATCTCACAATAGGAAATAAAAGGTACCCAGACTTAATACTATTCATTGTCTTTACATCACGTACAGCGGTTGTTGAGAAAATCCATCTGCCACCTCTCGCAAACATGAAAACAAATGAAGAACAGATTGTGATTAAAATCGGACTGGAACGAAATACATCATAGAACAGAGGAGACGGAAGAGACCCTTCATTCATTATTAGACTTCCAGCTTGAATGCTGCATTTCAAACACAGGAATCCGTTCTTAGTTCAAGAAGTGACACAGGTCGGGTTCATGACGCAAACCGTGACAAACCACAATCTTCAACGTAGCTTTGCAGTCCAACAGTGATCCCTCATGGTGGAATGAAAATCAGTCTTTCTGAACACCACTAAGACACCAGTATCTTCCAGATATGTTCATCTATTTAAAAAGCTCAGAGAAGCCTTTTGTGTTGCAGCAGTCCTCCAGTTGTCTTTGCATCTTCTCCAATGCATAGCAGCATTAATTCCCTCCATTCCTTCATCACTTTGATCTTTGTCTATGGCTGGTGCTGCTGGGTGAGGCATTGTCTGTGTTTCTCTCAGCCCCATCCAGCAGGCGATAGAGTTTAGCTGACAGAGCTGGTTGTGATGCTAGGAGCAGTGGTGGTCCTGCTCTGGCCTTTTCGCCTCTTCCCCCCTCCCCCCCCCCCCCCCCCTCCTCCTCCTCCTCCTCCTCCTCCTCCTCCTCTACTGCCATCTTTGCCTTCTCGTGCTCGCCCGCGTGCATTCTCCCTCTCTCTCCTGTTTGTGTCATCTTGTCGGTCTCCCTTACTCTTCCTCTCTGAAATGAGAATGCATTGAAGATATGATTAATAGTTTATACTACTTCTGAAATAAACTACTGTAAGATATCTCTCATCATCTGATGTTGTATGTAGAAGTGCCTCCGCTTGGCTAAACAAAAGTAATACAAACTTGGATTCCTGAGGGATGAAGGGATATGTGTGACTTGTGGCTGTGTGGTTTTTAATCCAGGAAAAACCAGTGTAATAAACAGCAGCGATCAGTGTGCCACTAGCGGTCAACAAATAATCAAATAGGACAAAGTAATAACTACAAAAATGTAGTAGCCAAATGTTTTTAGCCATGTTAGTCAGTCGGTCGGTCTACCACTTCAGTCTGAACTGACTGTTGGATCAATTGCCATGAACTTTTACCCCAACATTCATAGTCACCGGAGGCTGAATCCTAATCACATTGGTGATCAACATGTTTAACCTTCTATCTGCTAAACATCACCATGTTAGCATTGTCACAATGAGCATGCTAGCATTCTGACATTCGCATTTAGCTCAAAGCACCACTGTGCCTGACTGTAGACTCTTGCCCTCTCTAACCCTAACCCTGTCATGTTTGTACTGCATGGTACGGCTTGACTCACTTTTCTGGCAACATGGCATCATGACTTTGCGTAAACATACACGTCACTTTCCTAAAGCCAAATGGCGTGTTATAAGTACGCATTTTGAGCTATCCACGTGTATGTCTACGCTGTATACACAGATGTAAACATACACACATACACAAAAAAAGGTTGGGTTTAGAGAAAGAACATTGGGAAAGGCTTTAGTAACACTAAAAAACGACAAAACCACGACGGTGACCAACATCACACGCTTAGGAAAACAATAAACGGTTGGGTTTAGGAAAAGAACATTGGGGAAGGCTTTATTAAAAAAATAAAAATAAAAAGTTGATATACGTGGGACATGATCCCAGCTCTCTTGGGTGAAAGTCCTGTGTTTTACCCATCCGCCACCCCAGCCAACCTCCATCCTTTTATACTACTCGCAATGGCGATAATTCACATGTAATGTAGGTCAATGGAGGCCAAAAGGTGTTGATAAACACGCTAGAAAACGATTATGCATCTTGATAACACGCCAAAATGGCATACAAATTGGCGTGTCATACATACACGATGAGATCAGTCTGTTTCTGGTACCAGTACTGTTCTCTTTTCGTTTTCCTCTGCGGATAATACCCCCTCAATGTAGGCGGGATTCTCAGCTGATTCTGCCGTGACATCATCTTCAACACTCGCTGGATCATTTTATCGGCAACTAAACAGGAAAGTCTGCACTTCGTCAAGTGTACGGCATAGTAAACATAATGTGGGTAGCGTGGGTTTGTGCAAGATGTCCTGTGTCGCTTTAATGATGATTCTCTCCGACTAATCAGTGGTCTGCAGTGTTTTTTAACTCCACCATTTAGTATCAGCTGAGCTCGCCTGGAACTTTGACCCAGGTGGTACAAAAGAAGTACCAGGTACTATCCACCATTTTGCTAATGGGAAAAAACAAATACGGTCGAGTGAAGCCTTTCCATGCCCCCCCCCCCCCCACCCGCCCTCCCCCATCTACTCTCTGCTGATAAATCTTGCATTAGGATCCACACCTGTCACACATTTAAGAGTATAATTGCTCTCTAAACATCCATCACAGAGTGGTTAACGTCCACACGTAAACCATTCAGGAGAGGAAAGAGCTTAGTTCTACTGCTGATTTGAAAATACAGCACGTGACAGACTGTAAGAACACTCAGGACAGTGTTGTGAAGTGACACCATTTTCTGTCACATAAATCACTTTAAAATCACTTCTGGCATAATGAGTTAAACATTGTCAAGGGCCCAATAATGGCCCATAAGGACATGAAGAGCTGTCACAAAGTGGAAATGGACATTGTGTCTAGTGTCAGATGGCTATTGTTTAGGCAGCACTCAAAATTATTCAGTTTTGTATATCTGAGGGAGTGTAGTTGCACTGGAGGATGTTTGTTATGAATATGTGCGTTGAGAGTCTCTGCACATCCTGGAAACTGAGTGAACACTTGCCAAGGGCTGGTCAGTGTTCACTACGCAGTTGACAACAGCAGGGCTTATGGCGCCACCATGTTTGTCTACTGCTGTGCAGTAATAACTGTAGGTCTGTGTTTATTTCCCGAGCAGCATTTTTAAACTTGTTGTACAAACAGTTATGATTCTTTGTTTTAAGTGCAAAGTAGAAAAAGAAAAAGTCCAAAGGTACAATGTTTCTCAAATTTCACCAAAAACATGTTTACACATAGCCAGTTAAAAAAATCATTATATGGTGATAGAGTAGATTCAATTTAGTTGAATGTGGACAGACCTAACACAAAAAAACATTTACTCACTGCAGGCCCATGAGTCACAATAGCTTTACTCGCCAGTGGAAACTAGAAGGATCAGTCCCACACAGTAGTGCACAAACAGGAATAACTCAACCTTTTTAAGAGCCATTAGTGCCAAAATCATCATTTGTTGAGTTGGCTCAAAACGTAAAAGAAGATTTTATGTCTGGCATGTTAATCAGTTAAATGTTGTCTTGAATCAATAAACATATTAGCTTAGCTTTAATGACCACATTTCAAACAAGCACTTAATATTGAACCGTAATAGTTTCAAATTATATCAATGAGGCACAATGAACGAGAGTGAAGCATGAGTGAAGTAAAGAGTCCTCTCACACACACACACACACACACACACACACACACACACACACACACACACACACACACACACACACACACACACACACACACACACACACACACACACACACACACACACACACACACACACACACACACACACACACACACACACACTGCAGTATCTGAGCTGATGTGCTTACTGTGTAAGGACTTAATTACTCCTCTAACAAATCACTAATGGAGCCAAGAGAGGGGGACTCCATCAGTTTATGACAGCCCTGATTGTACCTCCTCTCCATCCAAGCTAAACAATTTTGCCTGACAAATGCAATAACACATCCAGAAAATTCTGTTTTCGCGTGAGACCCTTTTGTGGGGCTTCAGGAAAAGGGGAAAAAATGTGCAGCCAAATCAACACAAAGCGTGAGTTCCGCAGACCACTAAATCACTAATGTTATACAAGGTCTGCCCCCTGTGTTTTATATAGCCAGCCTGCCAGCCAACTCCCACAGACGAATCCACAGCTGCACTCTTTTTGCACAGAGTGAGTTTACCCACATGAACTGGTTCACCGGAGTCATGGTACCATCACCCATGAATTACCTCACAGAGGAAAAATCATTCCTGTGCATTTTGGCAGTAGTATGTCTTATTTTCATACTAAAGTATTTAGCGGCAGTATAGAGAAAATACAGGACTAAAAATCTCCTTAACATCAACAGTCGACTATGACTCTACACTCGTCAGGTGTCATTTTTGCCTTTCTGAAAAGACCTACCATTGCTCCAAGTTTAGAAATGTGACAGTTTTAAAGGGAAGTTAATAATACTTTACTGTTAATTATTCATCTGAACCCACGGTTGACATTCTTTCCAGGATGAGACAAGAGTATATTTACTTTGCATTTCTCAACTTGTGCTGTCACAGCCTGTCCAACGAAGATCCTGCTCCTCACGGAGCATTTATACGCCTTGTCAGCCTCCTTCCCTCTAGACATGACCACAGATCTATATGGGACGATGTCAGATCATGTTCTGTTCTTTAGACCCAGAGCCCTATAGGAACTGTTCCAGAGTAGAAGATGTTGCTTGAATATGCAAGCCTCCTACGTGTTTACTCACATAGATCAAGGCATATCATCTGTTACATGTTGCAACATCTGTACAGTTGCCAACACTGTGCAAATATTGTTACGCAATGTGGCTGCTGTGCCTGAAATCTCCTAAGCGTGCCACCGTACAATAAAGGCCTTAAATACAGCTTGTTTACAATTCTCTCTGTCCTTGTAAATGAGTGTAAGTTTCCAACTTTGTTTAAAATTGGCACACTATGCAACACAGATTGGTGACATTTAGAGACAGAAAAAATGTCTAAGACTTCATTAGAAATAATGATTTTGCAGTACAGGAGAACAAACCCTATAGCTTAAATTAACATTGTGCTCCCTGTTATTTCTGTTTCGGAAGGTTTATCATCCCAACACCATTGCGGCTAAATATTGCCTCACTAATAAGGACAAAACGTTTAAAAGCAAACCTTTTTGTTGCACTTTTCAACAACCTCCAGACCAATTGGCCAGATTTGTCATTTATTAGCTGTGCTTGAGGCCAACAGCGACTAATGTAACAAGCTGTTACGAAAGTTGATAATGGCCATAGAGTGGTGAGAATGACTGTTGACGTGCTGGAGAGCAAGCTGCTGTGTGGATGATAAGAGCCCAAGCAAACATGGCATGGCCGTGTAAACCTCACGCTTCAATGTTCCTCAGAACAAATAGCTCTTTCTAGCTCTGATCCTTGTCCAGCTTTGCAGTGCGTAATGCCCGCCCTTCATCTGCTTGGCTCATAGATGGTGTTTATTGTTTACACGCTGAGAAGTCAAGAGATTCTGTATCCTTCTGTGAGCTCAGCCAAACCAAACCCAATCAACACGCTGCGGGTCACAGACACGCTGGCGGGAATGCAGGCCTTTGGACGTTGAGTAATGGTTCCATCAGTCATCATGTTAACTGGTGGAGGCATTTCATGAAGCACATGGAGTTTATTGCTTGTTGGTCTGCAAGCTGTACTGTCACAGTACTGTCACCTGATTTGAACTATTACTTATTGTACCTTTTAATTTGTCCTTACGACATGTAATTTCCTCCTTATGTGTATCTGTTTTCTGCACTATATGTGTATTTGGCTTTACCTTTCAAACAGGGCGTCTTGGCCACATTGCACTTCCTCCTCTCTGTCTGTGGAGCGCAGGTCTGTGAGGGTACAAAGGCCGGGGAGGTGTCTGGGCTGTGGACCGGCAGAAGGGGCTCGCGGAGCCGAGACTGCGAGCCTTTTTTAAATCCACATGTTTTGTTCTTCTTCATACATGAACCCCATTGGCTCCACTCACCCAGTTCACACTCTGCAGGACGCTGACCTGAAAAAAAAATGGGACTAAGGTAGTGAGTGAATGTTCCACAGCTCCAACATCTCACATTTGTTTCGCAGCCTTCACGTCTGCTTTTTTACAGCTCAGCAGTTCTAGCTCACAATAATGACCTTAAGTAATTTCCCAATCTGAAAGAAATTTTATCTTTTGGGGGGTTTTTTTGTACTTGAGAGGGACAGATTTAGAGGGTTGCTGTGAACCTGAAGGCTATTAAGTATACTACTACTACTATTACTACTACTACTACTACTACTACTAATAATAATAATAATCATAATAATAATCATAAAAAGTATACTGCACTCACAACAAAAGCCATTTTTTAGGGTAACGTTAGGGTAACCATTTTAGAACAACTGTTATTTTTGTAGTTATTTTTTTCACCTTTATTTTTACAGGCAAGTCATTAAGAACAGGTTCTTATTTACAATGGCGGCCTGAAAATGCTGTTAATGCTGTTGTTGTTACTAACTCATGACAGAATTATTTTTAACAACAACAAAAAGAAACGAAAAAGAACTGAAAGGAAAGATAAAAAAGATCTTGGGATTATTCTCAAGAGTTCACGTTCCCTTTTCCAGGCCTGACTGTTGAACCTAATTGGCTGCTTAGATGAAGTGATAAAAAAGATAGAGTCAACATGTGCCTGACATGTGAAAGGCCCTGAAACAATACTTTCTGTTTCATTACAGGAGCAGAGATGCTATGGCTAATGTTTTGAATTTAGTAAACAGTTAAGGTCAAAGGTCACTCACCGACACACTCCATGGTCTCATTGGCGGTGCGCTGGCCTGGAGGGCAGCTGACATAACATCGCCCACTGTGTGAATACAAGCCCTCCTTACATTTTGTGCAAAAATTGCGATTGAAACACGCTTCACAATTGTCTATTTTACATTCTGAAAGACAAAAAGAGAGGATCAAATTAAAGGATCAAATCACAAGTCACACTGGTGATGGTGAGAGTTCATTTTATCATCTTCAGATTTTTTGTTTTTAAGAATTTCTGGTGGAAACATAGAAATCTCTACTGTTTTCATGGAATATTCATTGCATTTTTGGCTGAAAAAAAAGCAAATGGTTCTCCAGCGACAGGACAAGAGGAACTGAACTGTATTTCCTCTGAGAGATTTATTAGGGATTAAACAACACAGGGTCTATTTAGGGGGAGTAACACTCTTCTCTTACAAACACATGCACCACAGGGCTTGTTTTTTTGGAAAGCGGGTGTGAATGAGTACAGCCAGGAGTGTATCGCTTCAGTGGTTTTCTCAAGAGTTTCTGCACACCTCAGTTTCAATAAAATCTCGAACTCTCCAGTTAAACAAACAACTTTTGGAAATTTGGATAATTACTAGCACAGGAGGATAAAAGCCAGACATCTTAAAATACTTTGGTCTCCTCTTGAAAGGCACATCCTTATTCTCATGAAAAACCATAGAGAGAGATGGAAATCTTCCTGTCAATATTTCTATATAAGAAATGTATTCAGATCCAGACTTGCTGTATTCATGCGTACTAAATTTACAGTATGGATGTCTACTCTGCAGCTGGTCTGATGCCAAGGTCAGAAATGATCTAACACGGACTACATTTACATGCACATAATATTCCGACTAAGCTGTTGACATGGCTAATGATAGTGAATATTCCACTAATATTCCTGTTTACATGTAGCCGTGCAAAATACGATTTTTTCAAAGTTTTCCAGCGGTGGTGGACTTGTTGTACTGTGCGAACACAGCCTCTCTCTCTCATTCATCTTTTCGTAGCGATGTGTGTGCATATCCAAAAACCTGTTGACATCCAAGTCTTTGATAATGTTTAAAAGTAGCTGTGTTTCTCCTTCTTATCAGGTCTGCAGCCCTGCAAACTGTTGGCTGGTTGGTTTGTTTACAGCAACCATAGCAACGCAAAGAGCTGACCATGAGCCGTAAACAGGCAAGAGGCCGTAAACTGCGGTAAAAACCCAGATTTCGGAAACTATAGTACCATCATTATAGTGTGACAGCTTGAGCACACAATTACAGCTCATGTTTTTCAGAAACCCTAAATCTGAAATATATAAATATAATATACAAATGATTGCATCCCCATAACCAGAGTTAAGAGTTGTATCTGTTTGGGGTTATGTAAACTAACTAAATAATTTAGCACATCTGACAGGTATTATGTGATGTAGAAATGTCAAGGAAAAACATCTTAAAAGAGAAAAATAGCCTGTGTTTTTCTTCCTGTAGCAGAAAATCACAACGGGCTGGTGGGCATTGTTGTTGCTACCAACTAAACACCTACAACTCCCTTGAAGCCATGAATATGATTAAACTTTGATCATTTGAGTTAATTATGAAGTTATAAATGTTTTACTGTACAAAGAATAATCCTTTTAGACCCGCTTACATTCATACTTCAGAGACTATACACTGTATATGGTGCAGATAGTATCAGGGTGTATCAGAATGAAATGTGTGTAAAAGTGAAAGCATAACAAATATGGATTGAGGCCTGGCATGAACTTCACATATGAGGGCCAAATAAAAAATAAAATCCTCTCAAAAACAGACAAACAACAATGTTTTTGTTGGGATTTTGTTCCAATCCTGTTTTCTGTCCACACGTAAGGGGAAACAGACTGAAGTGCTGGCACTCCTCGGCTGATAGTACGGGACTGGTGCCACCAGAACCAACTAAGTAAGTTGGGTAAGTACCGTGAGTGTGGCCACCCTTTCACCCACCCACCTAAATGAGCCAAACCTGTCTATAACCATAACGAAGACTAGTTCAATTAAAGAATTCCACTGACTTTCCTCCAGTTCAGCACATACTTTGGTGGCTATTTGTGTGCCCTTTTCCACAGGGATAAGTAGCCACAACAGAAGGATTTAATTAAGTGGCCATTCTTATTCACCCACAAGCACTGAAAAATAGTAGCACAGATTGGCTGAAAAGATGAGGCAGCATGAAATGATTTAGGAGAATAAAGGGTGTGGCAAATGGTAGGATAGCTTTTTTCTGCATTCATATTTTAGGTCTTTGTTAGAAGTGTACATTTTTGTGCAGATGGGACTCACGCTCTAGGAGGAGTTAAAAAAAAGTAGGTTTCGCTCAAAGGGAATTTGCTAATTAATTAAAAAAATTAAAACAGCGCCATCTAAAGGCCGATTGAAGCCATATTTGGCACACAGCCTCATTGGCACATGAGGAACAACTCTCTTAAGTTTTGTGTCCATCGGAATAGCCGTGTGCAAGATACAACTGTTCCTGTTTTGACACTCACCTAGAGGAAGTTGGTCCTTTTCTTTTGATAACTTTTAGTCACGAGGGTCCTCCGAGTCTATATGCCAGTTTTCATGCCGATCGGACTCACGCCCCAGGAGTAGTTAGGCAGAGTAGGTTTCCCATATATCAATATTTTGCTGATTAATTAAAAAAAATTTAAACAGCGCCATCTAATGGCCAATTGACGCCAAGTTTGGCACACATGTTAAACCGGCCATGACGAACAACCTTGTCAAGTTTCGGGGCAATCGGAACAATTGTTGCCAAGATAACGCAACTTCCTGTTTAGACAGAAAGTTGCTGTAACTTTTGCATTTTTTCAACTATCAAAATTCTCTGGATACATTTTCGTCATGAGGGTCAACAACTATGTCCAAGTTAAGGCCTTCCAGGCAGTAGGGGGAGCTATCCACTTACAGGTTTGGGCCAAATCGCTGTACAGTCTCGCAAAGCTCCCAGGTGTTTTATGTGGGCGCCAATTTTTGTGAGTTTTTGTATATACTGAGGTTGTCAAAAATGTGCCCAAGGGCTAAAACCAATTAGGGTCCCATAGGCCACGCCCACTTTTACCAATCAGTACCTTATTGTAGGGGTGTCCTCATGAGTGGCCCTAAATGGTACCCATCAAATTTTGTAAAAATCGGATGAGCCGTTCATGAGCTATACACTTTATGTAGTTGTAGCGCCCCCTAGTGGCCAATTTTCGTAAAATGTGTGGGGCATCTCCAGAGGGTCATGGCAAACAAGAATCTTAAGTTTTGCGTTGATAGCAAATATTTTGGTCGAGATATGGCAAAGTTGGTGTTTGCATACTTAGCTACACAAATTTGTTTGTGCGTAATATGTGCAATTTTTATCCTATAAAAATTCTTTGGATAACTTTTTTGTCTCCTTTTAACTCCTTTTGTCTAGGAGGAGTTCGGCAAAATAGGTTTTCAATAAATCACGATTTTTCACGCATTAAAGTCTAGGCGGAAATGGGCATGGCCTATATAAGGAGATTCAGCTGGATCCAGGGAACGTGAAAATATATGGTTTTTGACTGTGAGATGTACGGTTTGGGAGTTATAGGGCCAAACGGGGTTTTTTTCTGAAATAGCGCCACCTAGTGGTGGATATGTGTAAAATTTTTTTAATCTTTGCAATTTTCACCAGTTGTGACATGTATGCAAATTTTTGTGAGTTTTCGTGCATTCTAACCCCCTCAAAAATGCGACGAGGAATTGGTAAAAATAATCTGAGCAAAAACAATAGCGTTCTTGCAGTTTCACTGCTCGGGCCCTAAATATACAAATAAGATACACATGACAGCTGAACTAGCAGGGTATCCCTCTACTCCTCTAAATACCCCCATATTGTACACAAACAGGAGATGATGAGCCAAAGACAAACAGATCGTTTACACTTCTGCAGGCTTGATTTGACATCAGCTGTGTGGATTTTTATGGAGTGGGCTGTTGCCAGCGTGTTAGCTCTAGCCTACATGTATTTGGAAGTTCCCAGATGTGTATCTGGATCAAAAGTCTAAAACAGAAAGCAAAACTCACGGGTGCATCTGTTGTTGCCCTCTGGGTTCCTCATGCCAAAATATCCCATAGGGCAGGAGGCGAGGCACACGCCTATCTGACGGATGTCATTGCGCTCCAGGAAGATGAAGAGCTTGGGCCTACATTTAATGCAGCCGTTATACTCCGAGCATCGGTCACAGCCTTTGGGGCAAGATGGTGGCCCCTCAGTACTAACTGTGGAAACAACAAGCACAATTAACAGAGAGAAAGGAACAGTCAGGTTTGAGGTATGCAACAGAACAGCATGGTGTACTATCACATAAAAAGATTAATTGTTTCCAGCCAGATATGAATTTTAACAAGGAAATAAAAAGGGCATTTGTTAACATTCTGCCTATGAGAACAACATTGGGGGAACTTTAATATTTTGCTGGCATCTCCAGAGATCCAGCCATAAACCTACCAGTGCTTTATCACTCCAACAAGCAGGGGTTAATGATCGCAGCTTAATCTAACCGGGGGCCAGGCCAAACATCTTTGTTTGAACAGTTACTCACTGTTTACTTCAAACCGCTTGCCGAAGATCCTTAACAGATTTTCATTTGGAGAAACCAGGGTTATTGGGACTGACAGCCGACCAAGAGCCAGTCAAAATCAGGCAACTAACATCACACAAGGCTCTCTCACTCTACTGGGTTCGGTGTGAAATTAACTGGGCATCAGAAAAGTGCAATAGTGATAGACATGGCCAATAATCAAATACTGCCAGTGGTACCAAACAGCATGTAGTCTGAAAATGCACTGCAGATGCATTTACACTTCACACCCTTGTTATCCCAGACTCAGACATTAATCAAATTCCCTCATCTTCCAAAAAGGCACAACCGGTCTATCACCGGTTGCCATACATGCAACCACTAAATTATTTCTAGGAAAAGTGTGTCAAAGTGCACCTCCTTTTTCTAGGAGCCATTCAGAGACAAAAACACGTCAGAGTGATTTACATTCCTGTACTGTATCACCTCTGAATATACATAGTCTCACACAGCAATCCATCTGGCCTCCTGACTCCCAGAGATAAGTTGGATGGTAAAAGGGTTCTCCCATGAACAGATTACACCAATGCGAGTCACGGTAACCTCAAATGCAGCAATTACAGCCAGGTCTTGTTGCTTACTATCACAAATGAAAAAAACTAATAATAGCCCTGGGGAGTGTATGAATCAGAGTGTGGTGTTGTAAATTTTGACACGTGGTGGACTGAAAAAAGAAGCTGTTCTCCTCTCTAATGGTTTCAGTTTGATCTTTGCATTACACTGCAGTACTTCAAAAAAAGAAATCGGATTGCATTAGGATGCAAAAGCTTCAAGTTAGAGGTGTAAAATCACAGACCCCTTTCATATCTGGAGGGGAGAAACCTCAATTGACTGTGACGCTGTAGAGGGCGCTCATGTATGTAATGAGTGACCCAAATCCTTCTGTCCTCAATACAATAGCACATGACAAACTGCGACAGCATTTAAGGTCATATGAGTGCATACTGTGAAAGATATACCATTTCTAACACAAACGACCGTTCTTCCTTTGTGCGATTTTAATAAAACCACATCTGTTACCATGGCCAGTCATGGTATTATATAAATTCTGGTTCACAGAGGTTGGGGCGAGCTTGGCATTGGCTGAAAGCTCCTTGTGTGTAAAGGAAGAATTATTTCAAAGCTGACAGTAACACCAGCACTGAGGATCTAAGGCCAGAGATATACTGCAAGTCGGCCTGAGCACCATCTTTGTGGTTGCGTGAAGTCAGAAAAATGCTTGCAACAACACTGGTAGCACGGTCCGATTGAGGGCTTAGAACTGTCAGGTACTCGTTCCATAATGTGCTCACAGAGCCAGACACAAAAAAGAGTGATGGCTTTGAGGGCGAAGCCATCAAAACCCCCTCTATAAACAATCCTTATACCCATCAAAGTTTTACATAAACTGAGAGAGGTGTAATCTTAAAAAGAGGAAGAAAGATGAGCCATTCAGGGGAAACACTGAACATTACATAACCCGTTTAGGAAAAACAAATAAGAATGATGAGAAAATAAACTATGTTATCTTTACTTTGCTTGTTAAATGTTTACAAGGCATCCACCACTGTCACTCAGACCGCAGAAAAGAAAAAAGGCAGCAGTGCTGAAGAGGAAGAAAAAAACAAAGTGAGAACTCACCCCGCCTCTGCCTTCTCGCTTTGGAGGGCTTGAGAGCATCGCTGTGACCCATGGAGCTGAGGAAGACCATTGCCAGCGCCACCAGTCTCAGCTGCATAGTCCCTGTTGCCTTCGCGGCCACGCAGGGTCCCCCCCTGCGACCAGATGGATCAGGTGGGGGGGCCCCCCTTCCTCTGTGGGACAGGTGGATCCCTCTGCTGCTGGGACAGATGATCCCTCCTCTCTCCTGTGGTACTGCTCTCTTTCTCGGTCTGTCTCTCCCTTTTCCTCCCCTCTGTCTCTCTGTATCGGTCACTCTAGTGGCTGCTGCGTCCGCGAGTCTGTGTAGTGGAGGGGGATGCCGTGGTAGCAAGTCCAAACAAGCCCGAGGCAAAACAAGCCATCACACTGGTGGTGGTACTGGCAAAGGGAGTAGACAGTGTGGGGCTGTAGGATGGAGGTGGGGGGGAGGGGTGCGGTGGAGGGAGGGGAGAGTGGAGGTTGTGCAGAGGATGAAGAGGAGGAGAGATTGGAGAGGATATTGTCGAACTTCTGGTGGTTCAACCCATGAAGCTCGGGGTGGGCTGGCAGGGAAGCAGGGAACCCGCTGTTTGAGAAGGGTTTGTTGTCAGTGAGTGCCTGAGCTCACAAGCATGCATCCTATTAAAGATGCTCGAAGGCGGAACAAAAATACGAGCTTGCAGATTGAAAGAAGATGGATGCAGGTTCTTGACTATGTGTGACACACACATCTGCTAGTACCAGGGCCTGCTGCGAGAAAAGAATAAAAGGAGGCAGAGAAGAGAGACAGATGGGGAACAGGTTAAGGAGAAGGGTTGTTACAGGTAACATTAAAGGAATACTTTGACCTTTTGGGTAATACACTTATTTGCTTTCTTGCGGAGAGTTAGATGAGATGCTCGATACATCTGTCATGCCTGTATGATAAATACAGAGCTACATCCAGCAGCCCGTTAGCTTAGCTTTGCATAAAGACTGGAAACAGTGGGGAAACAGCTACCAAGGCTCCGTCCAAAAGGTGACAAAAACAGCCTACCAGCACCTCTAAAGCTCACAGATTAACCCACGGTATATATGAGAGAGGAATACATCTTCTCATGTAACTCCAAAGCCAATTAGCCTTTTTTTCCAAAATGTGAAATTATTCCTTCAACTTGTTTTTCCAATAGTCATAGAATAATATCAGTGTGCTATCAACACATTTACATACTCCACCCAGCGACATTCAATTCTAACCGAATGCAACAAGAATATATTGTTTGGCCTAAACTGCATTCATTCAAGTATATCAGAAATCTTTGTAATCTGAAGAACCTGATCATGTTCATGATGTTGCGGAAGGCATTTCAAGATGTATTTGGATTTGGATGATGAATCGAGCATGAAGTCAAATCTCTGAGAAATGCAACACACACTCGGACTGAAGGCCTTTGTCATATTTGGTACTGAGATCTTTTTTTAGATAGTGTCATACGCTGCCTGTATTTATGGCACTTGTGTGAAGAGGACACACAGAACATGTTAGGATCTGAGCAATGGGAGGTCCTCCCTCGCAGCTCAATAAAGAAAAATAGGACCATATTTGGCTGTCGAGTTGGTTGTGGCTCTGAATCAAACTAAGGACAATGCCATTTGGTGTGTCTAAATATTCCAGCAGGCAACGTTACATTATTTGTTTAAGCATAAATCAAAATGGACGAAATCATTTCCCTTTTAACGGGACTGACCCCAAATATTTTGAGCAACCGCAATAGGAGTTATGCTCGACTCCAGAAATAACATACAATCTTTAAAATGATAAAAAAAAATCACATCCATTTTTTTATAAATACATTACAAATACAGTACAAATAAAAAAAAAAAATCCAGACTGATTTCCAGTACATGTGATAATGATGAGACACCTTGTCTTGTGAGAAGCTGTACTCAAGAGAAAAAGACAAAAATGTCTTATTATGTTAAACATGAATGTGATATTACTACATTTCTTGAGCTAAATTGAGTTTAGAGCTGCTTGTAAACGGGGGTTCGAAGTCTGTTGGTGCTGAATGAGCCACAGAATACAGAATTTCTTAATCCTGAAGAATTCAGAAAAAAGGAAGTTCCTTTTGTAATTGTTACAATTCCATAGAATTGCTTTACACCCAACAGAGGACAGGGGTACTGTACTTGTATACTCTCCTAATTGGGAAACACTTCAGACTCTCCTCCCCACTTGTATATAACACTTAACGATTCACAATGTCACTGACACCTCTCGGCTAAAGTAATATTTACAGGAATGAGCCAAAAGAGTTTCTTCTGCAGCACCTGTTACTTGAGAGAGTGATGATTGGAGAATGGGACATGCGAAGTCTCTGGATCACTCAGTCAGAACATAACCTTTCCAGCACTGAGTAACTCAAGACATGTGCCAGAGACTCTTTCATAACCCAGCACTCCCACGACTCTTCGCGACCTGCCAGAAGCACACCTCAGCCCATCCATTTCTGCTCTCACACACCATGGAGAGAAGAGACAGGATTGGGCTGTTAACTTAGGGAGAAAACGGATTGTTGTACTCGTCCACATTACAAGACCCATTTTTAACAAAAAGCCATCTAAGCAGGCAACTGTGGTACTACTGTGGCACCTGTATTTATTGAAAGTTGTCTGTCTCTGCTTCCTCATCCATTAAACTGTGTGCCTTTCCTCACCATCAGCCACATTCAGCTGAGCCCAATGAAACTAAGCCCCACTCATCAAATAGTCAGGAGATTAAATTGCCTCCTTTGAAAGTCCAAAGTTTGATCTATCAATTATTCAAGCAGTGAAAGGGAGCTCCCACACAGGGAATTTATTGAACTCGAGAAGGTGCCACAACTCTGAGCTCAGAGTTACAAATGCAACCTGTCGATGAACTTTCTGCCTGTGACTGAACCTTACTGGCTTTTTGAACCATTTGTAAGAGCTAAAAAAAAGATTTACAACACGTATTGTGCCAAAATGCCTCAATCACATACAAACTGAGAAGGTAATACCTGAATTTGCAATGTGCAACAAGAGACACAGAAGGCAAAAAAGGATAAAAAAAAGCACATTTAATAGATTTCATTGTCAGTTCATGAATCACATAAACACCTTTATCCTCACACAGGAATGACCAAACACTGAATAAACATTTCCCTGTTCCCTGCAACATGTGGCCCCATACTAACCTCCAATCACTCGTTTTCAAAATGATATTTTTTGGGCATCTGCTACATGGACTCAGTAAGCGGTAAATTCTGGCTTTTAAATAGGCACTTTTTCCAATGTTGGCTGCCAATGTGTGCAGCAAACAAAGCTACAGGAATTTGTGGGTGATTTCACCCAGACATAGTGACCATTCATGTTCAATTTATTTTGATATTTTTAAAATCCCATATTTGTACATCCAAGCCATAAGCTCTAGCGGTGCTAGCCAATCCAGCCCACAATGAAAAGCAGAAAGGGAAGACGAAATTAAAGAGATGATGCAACAGAACAATGGGAAAATGAGGTGTTGACTGAGACATCATCCTTATGCACGTGCACACGCTCTCAACATCTTTCAATCTAAATCTGTGGATCAGATATCTTCAACAGGGGGTCCAGGACCCCTAGGGGGTCCTCAGAGTCACTGCAGGGGGGCCTCCAAATTATTGTTAATTTTTGAAAGTTAATTAAAATGTTTTAACATGAATCCAACACATCCCCCACCGATGAAAGGCTTACTGGCCTATAAGGTAGTCACTAAAATAGCCATCCGCAGATACAGTTAATCCTAAGGATTCACTGTGCCACATGTATGTTCAACATTAAAAGATGATTTATAAAATCATGCCAACAATTATTATTTTAATAGCTTAGTATTCTATGCAAAAACGGTATTTTATAAAGGCTTTAGGCTGCCCTACATGTATTGTAGTCCCAGTTTAATATGCAACTTCATTTTATACAACAGATGTAGTAGGGGATCCCTGCTCTGTCTCTCTTTCAGTTAAGGGGTCCTTGGTTTAAAAAAACGTTGAAGACCCCTGCTGTAGATGATTACTAGCCTGTCCACCTCATCTACCTGCAGAGTGTGGAGAAACACCTGGCTGCACCACCACCACCACCACCCACAGAAGCCCCAAACATTTTGGTAATCACTTTCTCTGCAGCTCAAAGAGTTCAGGCAGTGAGAGGTCATTTGTGCAGCAGTTGGAAAACACTCAACACTCAGAACAGAGCAGTGCATCGTCGGCCTCTTCCTCCAATCTAACAACCACCAGACTCTCTCTTTTTGGAGTTGTAGGACTAAAGCCCTGCACAGCTCCAGCAGTCAGAGGGCTGATCTTGTACAGCTCAGTAGAGCACAGTTCAGCTTTGCCTCAGAGGCTCGCACACCATGCGGCAGTACAGCTGTTTGCATTGCACAGCTCCACAGGGGGATGGAAAATCAAGTGCATATGGTGTTAAAACAGTCTCAACAAGTATTTGCAACTTGTAAAACAGAATTCACAAATAAATACAGAGTGATTTGTATTTGTAAATCTGTGTTGTATCTGTGCCTCTAATTTGTGACTTGTGAAACACAATGCAGAAATGAACGCAGAGCGATTTGTATCCGCAAACACAATTTACAAATGAATGCAGAGTGATTTGTATCCGCAAATGCGTATCTGTGTCCGTGCGTCTAATTTGTAACTCGTATTTCATCATTTGTAAATGAACTTAGTATTTTTCAATGTGAATATATTTGTAAATCTCCTTCTATATGTTTGGGTACTTTTGCAACTGTTTTTCCGCGCCGTTGTCACAAAACAATCCGTGTCTCAAGTGACGATCCCAGCACTCTCCAGTAGATGGCGGTAATGCAACACTTATGGATGCCAACCGCTGTTAAACTACATGAAAATGGTGAAGAAGCCATGTCAAATGTTTCAGAGACAGTTGGCAGAAACTACTTGACGTTCCTCCGGGTAGGTTGATATTATTAGGACTTTGTTGTCAAATAAATTACATTTATGTTTTCATCATCATTGTTGCAGTGCATTTACAATTTGTTGTTATAGCGGCAGTGAGTTTGCTACATTTTGGAGTGTGCTAACGTTCACCTTCTTGTACAGCTTGAGCAGCGATGTTAACTTAGCTCGTTAAAGTCAGCCCTGTAACATGGGCATTGCCTGGTCTTTGTATGGAATTGTCTGAAATATTATTAAGCGCTGCTTAAACGGTTAGTGGGCCCAGTTGTAAAGCTAGTGAATATATTTGGTTTCATATGAAACTAGATGAAATAAGGACTCAATCGATGATGTTGTAAGTTAAACTATGAAAAATTTAAATGTAACATTTGCTCGACATATTGTAACCATGTTTATTAGTACAGTAATTGCCGGGTTAAATACATGCCACTCCTTTATTCAAGACTAAATATATGTGCAGTTGTACACCGTGATAAAAATTGATAGCCTAGTTTAATCACACACTAAATCTGCCATGTTTTACAGCTCTGACTGACCACTGATGAGGTGTACTTGGATCCACCAGACTCTCCTCACAGTATGAGAAACCATCAGGAGGAAGTTATTGCTCGACAGGTGTCAAACTTGTCAACTGTTCAGTAACTAAAGTATCAACAGCTACTGCGAGGACTGTGCTGTGTCCATAGACACTGATCAAGCTGTGTGAAAGGGACTCTTGTTTCACAAAGTAACTTAGAGATTTTCACTTGAAGTTTTTATTTGTCCGTTATTGTCATATTTATGCTGTGAAATGTTTTTCAAGCTGCAGTTTAGATTTAATACCCTTTCAAAAATACTTTCGTTTTATTCATATTGTCATCTGTCAAAACAATAGTTTAACTGTTAAACAAATGTTTTGTGTTGCTTACAGTCACTATTACCTGTCTTAAAGGATTACATGTTCATAGTCAGGATGTTAAATGGACTTGGTGACAAATTAGAGGCACAGATACAACACAGATTTACAAATACAAATCACCCTGTATTCATTTGTGAATTGAGTTTTACAAGTTCTAAATGTGTCCCTGCCTGTCCCTTTGAAGCTGGGGAGGCATGTATAGCTCCAGAGGATGACAAGGAGCTGTGGATAGAATGTAATCCTAAAGAGTAAACCGACAGCATGTTAACTCTATCCCACTCTAATGTTCAGTTTAGCCAGTAGAATATAAAATATGACAATGATCAGACTCCTATTTGGTTAAATATTGAAAATGTTTTTGATGAAAAAGTTACAGCACTCATGATGGATAAAAAATGGGGCACTTGAAACCTCAAGTTTAAATCTTCCAACAGGGAAAATATTATTGATTGCAAAATAAAACGAATTAGGGTCGTCACAGGTAGTGTGTAATAAAAGTGTAATACAAAATAAAAATAGGCCTAGTTATAATAATAACGATAATAATGCTCAATTAACATATTAAAACGAGAACGTTTTCTATTTGTTTATGGTACCATAAAGTAACTTTTACACAAACAAAATTCTAGATACAACAAAGTTGAACCCCAAATTAGGATATGTATTCATAAAAAATCGCGTTGAATCAGTTAATTGATATGGTAAAATATGAAATAAGCATATCAACCCACCTGTAAAGCGGGATCTCCGAATAATGCTGTTCATTGAGCGGTCGGCACTCAATTTCCTTTTTATAAGGGAAAATCCGTTACATGTTTGGTCACAAAGAACTCCTCCTACAGGATACCCCCATGCAACCTTTCCCTGTCATCATTTCAAAAGACATATGATTTCATTTCTTTCACATCTGTCACAATTTAGAGGCAACGTCCTAGCAGGCTGTGTAGAGGATGCACAAGACAGAAAACGTGTGCAATGGATTAAAAAATAAATTCCTCCAGTTAAAGATGATGTGCATAACAAAATATATATTCCGATGAACTAAGTCACTCAGACTTTTTATTTTGTCTTCTTAGGCCAGGATGCCTGTTTGCACTGAAGCTTCTGCGAGTTGCGCTTTTTAAATCCACTTTGGAGCGTCGAACAGCATCCAACTCAGACAAGTTACAAAGTCGTGGTATTTGCATCCAAACCCCAACACTGCCAGCGGGCATTACAGGCCCCACCCCTCGAATTCTCACTGAGAGATGAAAAACCTGCGGTGGACTTGTGTAAGTGTTGCTGTTAAACAACAAATATTGTGTGCAAATTCACATGTATTCCCTGATTTGGTGCGATTTGATGAAAGATTGTTCTTTCTCTACTGGGCCTTCATCCGGTCAGAGAGAAAACTTAAATATAACACAAATAAGGCCTTAAAATGTCATGATTTCATGCCCCCCTATATACTACAGATGAGCCTCTAAATTACCTTTAGCACCTGTAAGTTACTTTCATTTCTCAAGTTTTGCCCTATTTTGATTCCGCGTGTGCATCTAGAATTTTTCTGACTTCGGATTTAACATCAAAGCAAAAAGTAAAAAAAAACAGAAGTTAGTCCCATACTTACTTCATTAATACAACCTTTATTTAACCAGTTCCAAAGTCCTATTGAGCTTAAAAAATGTATAACCCTGTGCAGAAAAGATGCAGCACTGAGAGTTAATCACAGAAAAAACGAGACAATGAGGTTATTTCATATACACCACAAGTTATTTGGTTATAAGATCAATGGTTTATAATTTATTTATGTATTTATTTTAAGCCTTTAACAGTGATTTTTTTCAAACCAAGTTACTCACCATACTTACTGCCCTTCATGCCTACCGGCACGTGGGACAGCAACAAAGGATTTTCATTTCTGTCTGTTTAGGGCAAATGTTTGGCTGGCACCCCAGGTCTGCTTTAGGGCATTCAGTTCTCTCTCCACTGTTTTTTTTTTGGGTCTTCCCATTATACGCCTTCCTGCTGGTGTCCAGTGGAGGGCAGCTCTTGTGATGTCATTCTGTCCGATCTATCTCCAAAGTAGTTGTTGGTTGGAGATGTGTATGAGAAAATACACAGGAGTTTTCTGAGGCTCCTTTTGTGGAACGTTGACATCTTTGGTACAGTTTTAGCTTGGTGTTGATGCTGTACAGGGACTTCCACACATTGTTCACCTGAATGTGTTTCTGGCCTTTGCGGAGTCGCATTTTGATGTCACTGCCTGCCAGTGGTGGAATGTAACTAAGTACATTTACTTAAGTACTGTACTTAAGTACAAATTGGAAGTACTTGTACTTTACTTGAGTCTTTTCTTTTCATGCCACTTTGTACTTATACTCCACTACATTTCAGAGAGAAATATTGGACTTTTTACTCCACTACAATAATCTGACAGCTTTAGTTACTAGTTACTTTACAAATCAAGAGTTTTGCACACATAACACATGTAGTTTATAAAATACAATGTTTTATTATAAATTAAACTAGCCAACAATATAACAGCCTACAAGTCCAGCTGAAATTATTAGCGGCTTGATTGACAGAACTGTTTGGATCTTTTCCAGTTTCTAAAATGTGAGGATGTTTCTGCATTGGGTGCTTTTACTTTTAATACTTTAAGTACATTTTCCTGATGATACTTATATACTAGATAAAAAAGAGAAAGTTTTCTGCGCTTCTGCAGACCACAACAATCCGGTGCAATCAAGGCAGGACAAAAACGGTATAAAGTAACAAAAAATAGCCGGTGCAACCCAGATGTCTTCTTACTTGATGGTTTTATTACTTAAGGTGCAAAACAGTGACTAACGTTTCGATGTAGAGTTACATCTTCATCAGAGTCCTTGCATCAAGTAAGAAGACATCTGTGTTGCACCGGCTATTTTTTGTTACTTGATACTTATATACTATTCAGTCAGGAACACTCTCATCATAGATTTAACCATTTATTGCAACAAAGGGAAATACAGTTATACTTAGCGATGAAGGCTCTGTTCTGATGATGCTCCCTGGATCAGCCAAGCCGCATGCTAAGATGACACAGGGAGCACGATGCAGAGACCCCCCTGTACACAAGAGTAGGCCCAATCCAAGACATAGTTATGATGACACCCAAAACCGGGAAGGTGGAGGCTGGGGCAGTGGAGGCAAGCTTTGCCAGCAGCAGCGGTGTGAGGCAGCATTGGAGTAGCAGGAAGCAGAGAGGACTAGGGAGACATCTAAATGGACCGCCTGATGTGAAAACGGCTGTGATTGGTTGTGACTGGCTGGAATGATGATTCAATTAGTGGGCCTTTGACTTCCGTGTCCTGCATGAACTAACGCAATGCTTAATTTACTCAAGTAACATTTTCAATGCAGGACTTTTACTTGTAACAGAGTATGTTTTACACTGTAGTATTAGTACTTTTACTTAAGTAAAGGATCTGAACACTTCTTCCACTGCTGCCTGCTCCTGCTGTATCTAACAATGCTTCCCAGATATGCAAACTCTTCTGTCATAGGTAGGATTGCTCCATCAACCTGTATCAGCGGGGTTTTCCGAATTTTCAGTCCTATTTGCTGAGTAAAGGTGTTGAGATGGGATGTTTTTTTCTTGCATATGGTGTTGGGCGTGGGAGACCACATAGTCAACATAGCGTAGCTGGAAATGTTGTACGTTTAAGTACGTTTTTTGTTAGCATAACTCTGAGATGGAAAAGATAATAATTCTACCAAGAGATGTTTTTGATTGAAACAAAAAACGGAAAGTGAAATCGTTGAAAAACAAAAACAAAAAAACTATAGGACTGTTGATCAAGCATATAATCTGTATATATTTGCACAAATATCAAGTCAATATCAGAAAAGTCTCCGTTTCCTTGTTATCCAACAGGGGGCCATAAACAACAATTCTTAGAGATCACGCAAACCAGCATTATTTGTTTTTAAACTGTGACATTTCTCAACAGTGTTATCATGAGAAGGACTACTGGATAAACACCATCCACATTCAGCTACACTTACTCTGCTGATGGATTTATCTTGAGAATGAAGTTACAGTGCGGGCTGTTTGTTTTTTTGCAGAGTCGCCAAGAAATAAACAGAGCCAGAACCCTGAAAATAACACATCATCACTTCATCTTTATGATGGCCTGTTATGCAGTTTGACGTCTGCCATCATAGAACAGAGATGACACTGTAGCTTAAATGTGAAATGACTAAGTCGAGCATGCAGGCAGTTTGAGTTTGATGCATTTTTTAAGAAGAAGAAACTTTAGTATTTTTTACATACACTCGTACAGTACAATGTAGTGAAATTCAATCTGTGCATTTAATGGGCTAAAGGTTAGAGAAGCAAGCTTGTGCCCGGGAGGTTGTCGGTTCAATCCCCAGACCGACAGGATAAAATCTGGATGGGGAAAGTGAAAAGAGCAGTGCTTGTCCCTTGAGCAAGGCCCTTAACCCCAACCGCTCGGTACCGGTATGAATGTGTAACTGTGTGAATGTGATCAGGGTGAACCTTCCTGAATAAATAAAGGTAAAAAAAACCCATCCTGACCTGGATGCCAGGGGAGCCACAGCCACCCCATGCAATTTTTAGTTAGCTTTTTTATGCGGGTGTAAAAATGCACCAACTAACTAGTTGGCCTACATTCTGACCTAAATATTTTTCAGCTTTGATAAACCCTTTGTGCCTTTGTCGAATTTTAAAAGTGATGAATGCGAAGACTCATTGGAGCAAGATAAGGAATCTCACCTTACTCCGCAGCGCTGTGGAGGTAGGTCTGGCAATGCCAGACTACACCTTACATAATGTCTGATGCTATTTTTTTTACATTAAGAGGGTAAATGACAAGTGGTACTTCTGAGCTGGCCAGTTGGACTTTTATTCTGCAAGTATCTTTGAGTCACTTTGACAGCCCGTTAAGTCATGAAGACATCCACTGCCGGCCAAGAGACGGCCCCAGGGGAGCCCTAAAACAGAGCCAGACAGTCTTTTTGTATCAGCTGTAAGATGCTTATGTATGCAAATATTGCAAAGTCGACTTTATTAAGGTCATAATTTCTGTCATAGCCTAAAAGCCAAGTGTAGTTATGGGCAATGTAATACCTCCAGGGTAGACTGCAGAGCAGCCAGTTTCAAGAGAGACCTAGGGATTAATGATGGCTAATGATAGGTTTATGACTCCAACATTGTGACTGTGCAGAACAGTAAGAATGTCAGAGAAAAATATACAGATCTTCTTTATATCCATCATCCGACAATAAAAAAAATAATACCACTGTCCCAAAAAGAATTATAAATCAAAAAGAGCTGATTTTAAAACCATATAATACATTGCAAAATGTCATTATTTAAACCATCATACAGATTTTAAACTAAACGAAATACAGTTTTGAGGACATGACAGGTTTGGATTTCCCTTCACTGTCTGCATATATAAATCTCAGATGGGATCGGAAACTCCATATGTCTGCAAGGTCTTTCATCTTAATCACTTTTGCTTTCCATGAACGTCTTTTCAGCTCCATTTATACTGTTTCTGCAAGGGATACAGTGCTAAAAAGCTTCATTATGCATTTATACCCATAAGCTATTTTATTGGTTATAGATCATTTTGGGGTAAAATTAATAATTAACTGAGAGGACCATACAAGTAATTATAATTCTATTTGCATTAGGAATTTAGTGTCCATACAATATATGCTAAAACAAACCAAATAAAAATCATTCTCAACCAAATTTTCTGTTTTTTATGCTTTTTGTTTTCTGTGTTGTGGTACGCTCGGCTTTGTTCTCAAGGCTTTCATTTCATCCTACACATTTTAATACCCCATAAAAACAAAAAAAATTCAGACTTGGCCATACTTGCATGATGTGTCAAACATAAATGGTTTGGTTAAACAGGGTTTTGCATATTTTGTGTGTGTGCCATACTGTGCTGTCACAAACTCCTCATCCAACAGCTCGTTACCACATTCAGTTCCCTCCTAATGCCTGACAAAACCACAGCAGAGCCTTGCTCCAAAGTCAATTATCTCCCCAGTCATCTGTGCAGAAATCCTCATGACCCCGGGCTATTATGTCCAGAGTACACACAAACTGTAGCTCAGTTACAATAGCTTACGCATGTTACACATCAGAAACAGTCTGAACAAGGTATTGGTGATGATGAATTTAAGTATTACAATATAACTTATAATAATACACCCATTGGGCAGACAAACCAAGGAAAACATGATTGGAAGGGAACTCTAAACTACGAAGGAAGTACTGTGTGTACTTTCCAAATGTATTCTTCATTATCAAAGCCAGCCTTTCATCCCTTTGAAATCTAAATCAAATGTGGTGTATTATTACATAGAAGAACAACAACAGTACCCACTGTCACTAACTGCCTTAATTCATCAAAATGCTGTTCTGGATGAAATTAAAATCTCACACTAAGTAGTGGTTTCTATTTTTAAAGAATAAAACCGAATAGCTACAATTTTCTCTGCAAATTTTACTGGCATTGAATGACAGAATTGTTGTAAATGGAATAAAATTCCCGGAGTAAGGAGAGGCCTGGACACCAGTGAGTCAGTGACTGAGCAGATGTTTGTCAAGTGTTTATAGGACTGATTTAAATATTTCTGTCTCTGCTGTCTAAATCCAAAAAGTAAGAGCTTAAAGTCATAACTGACTGAAATAATTAACCCAATAGATCCGTTTTATCACAGAGTAGGCTGTAAAGTGCCTGAGAAAACAACATCCATCCATCTTTGTCCGCTTATCCGAGGTCGGGTCGCGGGGGCAGCAGCTCCAGCAGGGGACCCCAAACTTCCCTTTCCTGAGCCACATTAACCAGCTTCGACTGGGGGATCCCGAGGCGTTCCCAGGCCAGGTTGGAGATATAATCCCTCCACCTAGTCCTGGGTCTTCCCCGAGGCCTCCTCCCAACAATTGGATCCAAAACAAAAGCATACAACTTGACAAAAGAAAGAATGGTGTTAGGAGCTGCAATGTCTCTCTGTCTCCAGGCGAGTATGACCACTTTATTGGACTGTCAGTAGTACTAAAATAATCACAGGGTTCCGATTTTTCAGTGTTTGACAAACAGACAGAAGACAGAACACTTTGATTGTTGAATTTCAAAATAAGAGGGATAATTACTGCTATGCAGCCTTATTGTAACTGGATAAGTAAACAAAGAAAGATATTGCCTGTTGTTTATTGCTTCACCAGTCTTCTTGTCTACTCTGTCCTGGTGAAGTGCAGACACAATAATGGGAATGGGAAGAACACAGCATTTCTGCCAGGGTGTTGATATGTGAATGGTTACATTTTGTAACCCTAGATCTATGAAAACAGCCAGAGACTGATGACAGGACTTTAAAGATTGTCCAACTGAAAATGTCAGCCTGTCCTCACACAGAAAATGTTGGTATTATTATTATGCAAGCAGCTCGTAACGACCGACAATTACATTTCTTGTTAGGCAGCGACCTCTTGTGGCTGTAGTAATTATCTCGAGAGCAAATGAGGAAGTGAGATGATAAAGTATCACCAAATCGCGCGTAAGGGATGGGTGGGTCAAACAAACACAGGATTTTCACTAAAGGGACAGGTTTCGTGTCCCATGTGGAAACAAAAAATCAGCTGTCATTTTGGAATTTAACGAGTTTTATACAGACCTTAGTGACGTAATGACACCCATGACGTCACGTTATGTCCTCATTTTAGTAGTTTTACGTGGCTCATTTTAAGCCAATCCCTGATGTTTTGCTAACCTTAACTAAGTATTTTTTTTGCCTAAACCTAACTAGTTTGCACCTGTTACGTTAGGTAGAAATGTCACATGTTCACGGTCACAGGTTTAAACCCCCACCATGCGGTAATACTGTAAATAGAACAGTCGCACGTGTCGTCTTTGGAAATCGATCTATAATGTTGTTTAGGTATGAGGATGTGATGGACAATTTGCATAGAGAATGATATGTGTACAATGCATGTATGTATTATGAGTAATTAGTTTATTCGTAAGGGTCAGTTGCAGAAGCAGTGTCCCTGAAAGAGTGAAACCCTTAGGGACTTCTAGGACTTCAGAAGGCCCAACATATCAGAATTTTAAATGTCATATTTACCACATTTCAATTAAAGATAATTCTCTCTTTTAATTCTAATTTTAGCTTTTTCTATCAAATTTGCTACAGAAATGACAGTGTTAGTCTCCTAAAACTTTAAAAATAGAGTTATCCAATCAGATTTAGTTGTTGTCTCTAGGCAAAAAAAAAGGTTACAGCTCGATCACTCATTGGTTAGGACTTCATGACCGGGACAGAAGTCCGGAGTGTGTGTGTGTGTGTGTGTGTGTGTGTGTGTGTGTGTGTGTGTGTGTGTGTGTGTGTGTGTGTGTGTTAGTTTAGTAGTAGACAGGTGAATCAGCCAATCACATTTTGCTATTGTAGTGGGTAGGAACAAAAAAACATTGCCCTACGCCTTGCAGAAGGCTGCAGCGATTGATGCCCCTAGTAATACATTTTCAATGAGAGGCGAGCAGGCAGGTTCCCTTACCTGCTCAGGCAATCTGACAGGCGGAGCCACAAGCGAATTCCTACGCGAGCAACGCAGAGTACAAATCAATGGACAGGACACTTGCTCTCTGTGAGTTCCCTAAAGTACAAAACGGTTTTCTGAACAGGACATAAACAGTGGGGATTTTGCTTGTCAGAGATTATAGGCACATACTGGATGTATCGGGTAACGTTACGTAACGTTATAGTTTGAATTACGATTAGCTAACTTTAGCTATCAACAATAACAGTCTGTGGTTTGGAAGACTAGTATTGCCACTATTTGTTATAAATCAACATGTGATTAGGGATATATGATACCACTGTCCACTAATGTCAATCCGTTGTACTGGCAGGGATATAGCAGTGTGTGTGTGTGTGTGTGTGTGTGTGTGTGTGTGTGTGTGTGTGTGTGTGTGTGTGTGTGTGTGTGTGTGTGTGTGTGTGTGTGTGTGTGTGTGTGTGTGTGTGTGTGTGTTTGGCTGCCCACGGTGTTGAAGGCCCAGTACCAGACCTCACTGTTCGCTACTGCTGTACCCCGTTCTCTTAATACATCCATGCTGTACACGTGTAGGATATATAGCTGAAGCTAATTTCCAACACTAGTCCCCTTGATCATTTAGTTAGCATAGGTGTCATGTCTGGTTTTCGTAAGAACTCAAAGATATACCTACGAAAAATACCTACATACTGCTATCTGGTACCCAGTCTTTTTTATTTTACATAGACATGACGTTTCTACACCAAATGGTCATTACTGGGAATGGTTAGACAATACACATGTAAATACAACATCAACATGGCATTAAAAGTTCAGGATTTGTTGCACAGACCATTACTTATATTGCTGTGCTATAATCAATGCTTTTGGGCATTTGTGGACAAGTGCATGAGCCTCCTGATGATAGCCCTTTCTTAAGAATGCAGAAATAGCCAGTGTCCTGCATTACTTATAGGATAAATCATTTCACTTACTTTTGAGACTTTTCATTGTAGTTTCTTTGACATGTACAATTTTACACTGCAGAGAAAGAAAAGAAAACATCTAACTCATCAATGCAAAATCAATATTCGCATACAGACCAAAAAATGTTCCTCAGACGTCATGGCTCACGGTTATGTGAAGGAGGAAAAAGATTAAAATAAAAATACAAAAAACTCCCAATGCCCATTCTAGCATTTTCAGAATTGGTGTGAGTGATTATGGAGAAGTAGTGGTGTGGGGGCGTAATTGTTGTACATTGTGATTGGCTCAATGGATGAGGGCATCATTTGTTTGGAGACAAAATGTTAAATCACCGTAACTAATGACTGCCCCAGTCAAAAATGTATAAACAACTATGTAGTATTTGTGAAATGGAGTATTTTGTGTATGGTTGGGGCTTTTGTTTCAAAAATAAAGTTGAACTTCAATCTTTACTGTAACTGTGCTACTTCTGAAACCCAACACAGAGCCATGTTTACTAAAGAAGGGAACTCTTTCATTTTTGGACCTGCAAGAAGTTTATGGCCATCTGAATAGTCATAAACATCATACACACTGCAATTTATCACAGCAAAGTATTCAACATCGACATTATGATGGAGAACACTTAAATATATGCCATCCTGTCAAGTGTATAAAAGATGTAATGTATGTGTGTGTAGTGTGTAGTAAGTGTTATGGGAAGCATTTTCTTTGAAACTCTTCCCACTATTTGAAAATAAAGATTGATCACATTTGAAACAACGTGCCCAGAAAGTTAGTTGCTGCCAACATGTGTTTGCCATATTGGTGCTCAAATGAGAAACCGGAATATCACCTTATTTTGTATACACGCAGCAGGGAATGTGGTTCCTTTGTGTGGATGTGCAACATGGTCTCACGGCAGTTCGTGAAATGGTCACGTTATTTTTAATCTATTGACTGGTGTACACAGCCACGTTAATCTTGTTTATTTCGTGGTGGTCTGCATGTAATGGGAAGCATCTATACGGAGGTTGGGTTTAGGAAAAGAAGAATGGGGAAAGTTAACTTCACACGCCGGGACACGATCCGCGGTCTTTGGGGGACGCGGGACAACAACGGGATGGTTGAGTTTAGGAAAAAAACAATGGGGAAAGTTAACGTCATACGCCCTTAAGACTCTCCAGCTGATCCAGAATGCTGCAGCGCGTGTTCTGACAAGAACTAAGAAAATAGATCATATTTCTCCTATATTAGCTTCTCTGCATTGGCTTCCTGTAAAAACCAGGATTGAATTTTAAATCCTTCTCCTGACCTACAAAGCTCTAAATGGTCTAGCACCATCATATCTAGAAGAGCTCTTAGTACCTTACTGTCCCACTAGAGCACTACGCTCCCAGAATTCAGAGCTAATTGTGGTTCCTAGAGTCTCTAAAAGTAGGATGAGAGCCAGAGCCTTCAGCTACCAGGCTCCTCTCCTGCTACACCCTGCTACGCTCTGCGGTGCCCCGCTGCGTCCTGCTACGTCCAGCTATGCTCTGCTGTGCCACGCTACATCCTGTAATGCCCTGCAGTGCCCTGCTATGACATGAACTACTACGACTACCATTTGTAGTCACTGTTCCATTATCTTTATTGTGACTATTATTGCCACTGTTCATCACATCCCAAACCGGCACCGTCAGACGTTATTATTATTAAATTATCTCATTATCATTTGATTATCATTATCTCAGGGAAGAAATGTCAAATCCATAGGGTGCAGTTCTGAATAGGAAGAATGCAGTTTCTATCACAGCTCTAAAATGTGTCAATATTTAAACATAGAGTGGGCAGACGCAATGTTAGCATGCAAAATGCAATAGATGTTTTTTATTTAGGAAAGAAATTAGTAACAGTCCCTTTATTTTAGAAGAGAATAATTAATTTATTTTAAATTCCCCTTTGGACGTCTTCTTGGATAACACATAAATGTGTATGTGTTATTCTCAGACAATTTGAACCAGGTGAGCTGCATGCTCTAAGATTTCAACTGAGAAAAAAAGTCCCAAAGTAAACTAATTTAATTTGCTCACTACAAAGGATTCTAAATAATCTGCAATTTGATCTTGGTCCGTATGATTTGAATTACGGTTAAGATAAATTTTATTTTCAGGGTATCTGCCAATGTAAACTCAGGTCAAAGAGTCTCATGTCATGAAGATTTGAGACATAACATCATTGAGCCAGAGAGCCAAAGAGGCCTGCGAATGTACAAGGCAAATAGTTTGACTGCAACAGATGTTTGAACAATCCAGATGTGAAACTTAAAAATATTGTAGGTACTTTCTTGAATTCTCAAACTTAAAAAAACTGGGATTGGAAACCCATAGGCTTTAAAGGGGTGATAGAATGATTATATAGGGTATTTTACAATGTTCCTGAAGGTCTCCTAATAGGGTATGTAAAATTGCCGGAATGCTATTTTATTAGGCCCTTAACTACCCTGTGAATATGGCTCTATTTGGAATAAGAGCTTTTCTTCCAAATATGGTATGCTCATGAATATTTAGATGAGCTGTGCGTTGATTGGTTTGAGTGAACCCCATAGAAACACATTGGAGACGAGACAGCAGGTCTCATATTTCAGACACTGCAAAGTTATACATTGTTTGTCGGGCTATTTCGTTATTAAATTCACTTCTGAGACTTTTTTAAGTGAGAGATCAACTATGTAAAGCTCAAATATGGGCCGTTTTATGAAAATTGATGGCTTATTGCAAATTAAATAAGTAAGTAAGACGTGTCAGACTTTAGGTAGGAGCTCCACATAGTCTGACGAGAAAGCGGAAACCTCCATACCCAGTTCATCACGCCACTTATATAAACATCTACCCCAAGGTATTAAAGCTAACAATGGTGTCCGATTTCAATTAAATGCATTTTTGTGAATTCCAGAGGAATTCTAAGAGGAGGCTCGCTAGCTCTCATTGATAGAGCTCCATCCAGCCGCAGGCTCTATCAATGAGACTCGCGGACAAGAGGCGTTTATTTCCCCGATCATTTGTTTAAATAACTCAACACATTATAAGATTAACTGGAACCTGTGGTAAGAGATTGCTGGCATAACAAGCTCACTGACCGTGCTCTCACTCACACACATTTAGCCATTTAGCAGGATGAGGGGAGCTGCAGGCCCTGGAGCTCTGTCAGGGCAGCGGCGTTTGGTAGTCCATTAACCCAAAAAACGGTGACTTTGCGCGGGTATGGAGTGCCGTGGGCTGCCAGCCGTGACGGAGCTCCATCTTCCTCACAGCAGGCCGGGGTGTGTGAAGGAAGGCAGGCCGGGCGGCGAGGCAGCAACACAGGCAGCACCGGCCGCTGAACTCCGACACACAGTCGGACAAAATTTACAATTAGACATACATTTTCGTAAAACAGCCCATATTTGACCTCTACATAGTTGATTTCTCGCATAAAAAAGTGAATTTAGTGGTAAAATAGCACATGAACAATGTATACAATTTCTGAGATCTGCGTGACCTATTCAGAAGACTAAGCTGACCTCAGATCAGTGGTGTAGCCTATGTAAATGTTTGGGCGTGACAAAGGTAGAGACTAGAGCCAAATGAGGAGGAGCCGCCGAGTTGACGTCAAGCTGCCGAGTTGAGATTTGCCCGTTTTCAGAGACAGTTTCAAATTGTGAGATTTGCAGAGGAAAGAGCTGTCAATGGGATTTTGAGGTTCTATGTATGTCCTAGTTACCCACTAAACTGTCATTATTCAACTATGACAAGGTAAAATCGGTTTTGCATTTTATCACCCCTTTAAGTTGCAAAAGACGTTCATGATAACTGGCCCAATTTTCATCAGTAGCCAAACATGTATTTGCATTCTGTATACGCTTTTCAATTTTTTTTATTGTTACTGGCGGAGTTTTTCCTGTTCTGTCTTCCTTTTTTTTGTGATTAACTTTTTTTATTGGCACCTTCAGACGTACAAAACAAATTCCACACCATGTGACAGGTAATAGCAGATGGTGCACAGAACAGATCAACACAAATTGAACAAGAACAAAAACCCTCTTTACAGCAAGGTTATAATCGTTAATGAAAATTAACGAAATAACGAAAACTAGGTTGGAAAAAACATTGTCAACTGAAATAAAAATAAAAACAAGGCATTACAAAAAAACGATAACTAACTAAAACTGTAATGTCTGTTTGCAAAACTAACTAAAATAAAATAAAATAATCGAGTAAATGTCCTTAGTTTTTCGTCTTTGTCAATGTCTTTCACAGAGCAAATAACGTTATATCTTTCATAGTTGACATTTCCGACCATAGACCTGTTTTATTCAGTCTATGCCGTAGACATGTATAGTTTCTGACTGGGAACCCAGAAACTCCGACATTCCATGTTAAATTGACACAAATTGAAACACAACATAGTCCGTGCCCCTCGCCTGGCATCATGGCGGTACCAAAAGTTGGAAGAAAGCGGCAGAGTCCTATTTGATTATGACTGTGTCAGATAAAAGCAAGTGTCTTGCAGTGGTAAAATATGTGGACAATTTCTTAAAGGGAAAAATCCCACGAATTTGAAAGTACATTTGAGAAGCACGCACAAGGAGGCTAACCTAGCTTACCTTAACAAGCAGTGACAGGGCAAGGAGAACGCAAAGCCCCCTTTCCCCGAAACAGAAGCTAACCCTGGTACAGGGCATGGATGAATGGATACAGGGCCAGGCAGTATGACGGAGACAACAGCAGGACAGAGAACACTACAGGCAGGCTTTCACCAGCGACCCGATAGCTGCTGGTTAGTAAATACGCAGGAACACAAGCAGGGGGAAGCATGGGTTAATATGTGGATTGATAATGGGATGTCTACACAACTGTGTGTAGACTCTGTGACTTCAAAAAGTTCGCAACTTTACTCAAACCAAAGTTCAAAACACCTGTTCATGTATATCTTCTATTGGCTATTTAGGTTTTTTTCCTGGAACACGCCACTTACACATTTTGCACTTACTGTGGCGTCTTTTGTAGACTGTTTACATATTTATGACCATAGGCTACATTTTATGTACTGGTGTTATTGTTGAATACATTGTGAATACATATTTCTAAAATTGTATGATGTTTTTGTTGAGTTATTATTACACAATACTTTTTCTGACCTTTTTGAATCTTGCCCCTGACAAATAACCCATATTACAAAAAAAGACTAAAACTAATAAAAACTAAACTAAAACTAAGCATTTTCAAAAAATAAAAACTAAACTAAACTAGCAAACCCGCTTTAAAAACTAAACAGAATTTGAAAACTAAAAGTCAAAATGAAATAAAAAATAAAAACTACTGAAAAATGCAAAACTATAATAACCTTGGTTTACAGCCATTAAAATAATAATTTCCTTTCTCTCCTTCTTAGCAGATCATTTAGCTCTGTTCGCTTGTGACTAGAAGAGTATGTGTAGATTTAGAAAAACAAGTCTTAAGAGACTGCTCTAAAGATTTACAGCGTGCTTCCAACGCCACAATCCTTGCCTCTCTTTTCCTCTTCAAGTTGACTGTGAAGGAAGATGTGAAATCTCTAATAAATCCTTTAGTTGCCTGCCAGATGAATGCAGGGTCAGAAACTGAGTCGGTATTGATTGATATAAACTCAGCCAGTTTGGCTCTAAATTCTGCATCAAAAGCTGTGTTCTGGAGAAGGGAATTATTAAATTGCCATCTCCTAGATCTTTCTCCTAACATATCACAATGGATTGTGGTTATCAGCCCATTGTGATCAGACAGAATTGCTGGTTATATTGCTATGGTGTGAAACATTGCCTTAAGCTCACTGGAGCACAAAATATAATCAATGTGGGAGTGGGTGAGGTGACATGTTGAAAACAAGGTGTAATCCTTGCTAATAGGGTTGTGCATCCTCCATATATCTGTAAGATGGTGGGATTCCACAACTGCTCTAAACATGTCTGATACATGTTTTTGGGCTTTTGTGTGATTGACCCCTGATCTATCCTGATTTAAATCTAGTACTGCATTCATGTCTCCCCATATAATTAGTGAATATTTATTGAGAGAAAGCAATTCATTAGTTAGGCGCAAAAAACTTTCATTATATGTAGACGGTGCATATACCGAAACAAAGGCTATTGTCCTACTCCTTATCGTAGTACATATATAAAATATCCTGCCTGATAGGTCTTTACTACTTTTGTCTACAGTGAGTGCACATTTCCGCAACAGCAACACAATGGAGCCCTTGGTTTTGGTGGCATCACTAGATGACGCAGCAACCTTGAAGTTTTTATTTTGTAGACGGTTTTTCATCTCTTTTACGTAAATGTGACTCTTGTATAGGCGCCACATCTATGTTCTTCCTTCTTAAATAGTCCAGGAATTTAGCTCGTTTGATCGGCCCATTTAGCCCCCGATGTTAACTGAAAGGATTGAAAGCTCAGCCATCTTCAAAATTTACACGCATACATGTCTTGAGTACCCTACCGGAATTCGCTGATAAATTTGTAGCAAAGGGTTAGCTCTTAGCAAAGTGTGGTAAAAACATAAAAAATAAAAGAAATCCCCTAACCCTCTGAGACTGCAGACCCCAACCCCTATCTGCAAGATACATGGCCACATCAAACGCAGCTCGTGCAAACTCCAGCCCACAATTACCCTAAAGTCACAGGTATGTTGAAACAGGTCTAGTGAACTTATTATGCTAAACATGAACAGTGTTACAAAAACCCTAGAACTAGGTCTCAACCAGCTATCAAATATGAAAAACACACCAATCTGGTTGGAGTAATAAACAGATTATAACCGGACAGTCAGCATTTATCATATTTTTTTCAGTCTGGTTAACTGTTAACAAACATATATTATAAACTGGAGGGTCAGCATCCATCATGTTTTTTCAGTCTGGTTAAATGTTCCTTTAAAACTTGGCTGCAAAACTTACATACAGTGTCCTCGAGACAAATTTAGCACGGTAGCCCAGACATCGCTAGTCCACAGCCACTGGGTCCACCAGCCATGGCTTTGCCGCCTGCTCCAGCACCAGAAGCAAAGTCCCCCCGCCGTCCTCTGGCTTTGTTGTCGGCAACAGGCCCCAGGGCGGAGCGGCCCGTGTTGATGTCGCGTCCTCCTCCACATTCAGCTCCCGACAGAAAACGTTTGCATCTGTGGCTGCAGTGAAGGTGAACTCTCTCCCTCCGTGGGTCACTCTCAGGGTCTCATTCACTCTCATACACTCCCGATGCCGCTGGGTCGTGTATGCGCCGCAGTCAGGTTGCATCAGATCACGCACCGTAGTTCCCTCTGTCTCAAGATCTGCCCTGATGTGTTGCAGCGAGGTATTCATTTCCATTAGCGCTCCCTTTATTGTGTTGTAAACCACCGATTCAAGCACACTTAGTTGCTTTTCCTAAGACCTAAGCGATCAAGTCCTCCATGTTCGGGAATGCGCTAGCATCGGTCGCTATGTTAGCCACCGCTCTATTAGCCACCGCCATGTTTGCAGATTTTTGTGTCCGAGTATGTGCTTAGACGACAACAGGACCTGTTTTCTCGCACTTGCTGGCAGTTCACTGAGTCACTGTGATAGCAGATAAAACGATTTGATGTCGAAGAAAAAGGAATAGACCTGGTTATTCAATAAGTGCTTTCCGACCGGATAGTACTTTTTAGAGGAAAAGTACACTTCTAAGCAGTTCTAAGAACTACTCTCCCCCAAAATCTTTTTTTTTATTTATTAAAAAAAAAAGATTATAACTTAATAGCTGTATTAACAATGGCTGCTTGTAGTAACAAACCCACAGAGAATTATCTGCAGTTTCTCTCAGCTCTATGGAGCTTTATAGCATCTTTCAGCTTATTGTCTAGGTTTTATGACCCACAAGCTAGCGACTAAGTGGTGAACAAGCGCATTTGTTACCTATAGAGCTAGATATTTGTCCCTGGAGTTATTTCTCTCAGAAGTTGGTGTGAAGAGCAAAATAGAGCTAAAAAGAAAGTGAAAACTTGTCAGGTGGTGAGGTGGACACCAAGCACGACACTACGTGCTAATATTGCTCCGTGTTTGCTGCAAGTGTAAATTGGCAAGTGTTTGCTAACACATTCACCAAAAGCCATATGCTTTATAAGGTGATAATATGTCAATGTTGTGTTTACAGCTTTTTTGCTGCCCCCAAGTGGCCAAAATACATAATTAATGCTGTTTTAGGGATGCCTTCTTCTTAAACAGTTTCTATAGAGGTTTTGGCTTTCTTACCTCTTGTACGATTTGCTGTATTAGACCTTTTTGCATAATCCACCCAGTAATATCTGCCTTGAAACAAACCTTTGCTCAAAATAATTAACCAGTCATCTACTAGGATCTTCCCTGATACCACCCCCCGTGACACCTCCCAACAGCTCCAGCTACAGTGCATCACCTCCACCTCCACCTCCCCCACCTTAAAGGTCCCCCCCTCCACCTCCCCACCCACCTCAGTGATGACTCTCTCTATCAATGAGGAAGACGTCAACAGACTGTTCAGGAGACAGAACCCCAGGAAAGCTGCTGAACCAGATGCTGTTTCTCACCTCAAAGACATCACTGACCCCCTCCTGGACCCCCTGCAGTTTGCCTACAGAGCCAATAGGTCTGTAGACGATGCAGTCAACCTGGCCCTACACTACATCCTGGACTCCGCAGGAACCTACGCTAGGATCCTGTTTGTGGACTTCAGCTCTGCCTTTAATACCATCATCCCGGCTCTGCTTCAGGAGAAACTCTCCCAGCTTGGTGTGCCTGACTCCACCTGCAGGTGGATCACTGACTTCTTTTCTGACAGGAAGCAGCATGTGAAGCTGGGGAAAGACATCTCTGACTCGCAGACCATCAGCACCGGATCCCACCAGGGCTGTGTTCTTTCTCCTTTGCTCTTCTCCCTGTACACCAACAGCTGCACTTCCAGTCACCAGTCTGTCAAGCTTCTGAAGTTCGCGGACGACACCTCCCTCATCGGACTCATCTCTGATGGTGAAGAGTCCGCCTACAGGTCGGAGGCTGACCACCTGGTGAAGTGGTGCAAGCAAAACAACCTAGAGCTCAACACTCTAAAGACAGTGGAGATGGTTGTGGACATCAGGAAGAATTCAGCCCCACCTGCTCCCATTGTTAAGGCTGTAGTTTTGACCCAGAACAAAGAGATACACGCGGGACACGTGCTGCTACAAAACACAAGCAGGGATTCTGAGCCAAGTTACCACGTAGGTGTATGTAACGATCTGGTGCTGAAGAGGTGAACAGCCCAGGTCTAAATACTGCAGGGGAGAATCATGGAATGTGCATCAGCTGTGCCGGTAACAGAGCAGGGATGAATGGCCATGCCTCTTGACCTAGTTCCTCTTGACACGCCCCTTGCCACTTGCAGGTGGAGACAAACAACACAGACAGACACACAGGGGAAAAGGGAGATACAAATTGATTACAGACACCTCCTGGCGTCCCACCAGGCTTGTCTGGATGTGCCCTATGAAAGTCAGTCACCAACTGTGGGTCCAGGATGAACCTAATGGGGATCCAGGTCCTTTCCTCAGATACCGGGGGGAAAGCTTGCGGGACTCCGTACGCAGGGGGATGTTTCTGGAGGAAAGCCAGACCTCCTGGCCTGGGTGGAACAGGGGTGCAGGAGTTCTGTGTCTATCTGCCACCTCTTTATTTTGCTCCGTGGTCTGAAGCAGGGCTTCCCGGGCATTGCTCCAACCCGGTGGCAGCGGCAAAGATGTTCCTGCACAGAGGGCACAGCCAGCTCTTTCTACTGGGCAGGAAACAACGGGGGTTGAAATCCCAGAGCTACCTCAAAGGGAGAGAAGCCGGTGGTGGAGGTGGTCAGCGAGTTATGAGCGTACTCAATCCAAGGAAGGTGTTTCGCATCCCAGGGTGACAGGCAAAACGTGAGGTGTGGACCCACTGCAAAACCTGAGGCCGCACAGACTTGGGAACGAAGAGCCGATTAGGTGGTCCCTCTCCAGGTCCAGGACCCAAAACTTGGGCCGTTTTCACTAGCGACTCAATTTCCCAACGAACAGTGGCCACAACACAGGAGGGAGGTAGGACGGCTTCAGGTTTGTTGGAATCCTCAGAGTCGGCGAACTGACGGGACAGAGCGTCGGGTTTAACATTCCGAGAACCAGGTTAGTAAGTCAAATTAAAGTTAAACCTGCTGAAGAACAGGGCCCATTTGGCTTGACGAGAATTGAGTCTTTTGGTGGAGTGGATGTAGGCCAGGTTCTTATGGTCAGTCCACACCACAAATGGTTGTTCAACTCCATCTAGCCAATGCCGCCATTCCTCCAGCGCCAGCTTCACCGCCAACAACTCCTGATTCCCCACGTCGTAGATGGAAGTCACATTTCTCCGCTTTAACATAAAGTTTATTTTCCAAAAGGCGTTGGAGGACCTGACGGATGTGGAATACATGCTCTTCGAGGAATTTAGAAAAAATTAGGATGTCGTCGAGATAAACAAAAACAAAGCGGTTCAAAAAATCCCTCAACATGTCATTAACCATGCCTGAAAAACCGCTGGGGCGTTGGTGAGGCCAAACGGCATGACCAGGTATTCGAAATGGCCTAATGGGGTGTTGAAAACGGTCTTCCATTCATCCCCCTGACGGATACGAACAAGGTGATAGGCGTTACGGAGGTCCAGTTTGGAAAAAAACGTGGCGCCCTGAAGGGGTTCGTCATTCACAGGATGGGGAAAAAAGGCAGCTGACCCACAACACCCATCACCCTCTGTGACTCCACAATTAACACTGTGGAGTCTTTCCGCTTCCTGGGAACTATAATCTCCCAGGACCTCAAGTGGGAGCTGAACATCAGCTCCCTCGTCAAGAAAGCACAACAGAGAATGTACTTCCTGCGGCAGCTGAAGAAATTCAACCTGCCAAAGACAATGATGGTGCACTTCTACACAGCCATCATTGAGTCCATCCTCACATCCTCCATCACCATCTGGTACGCTGCTAGCACAGCCAAGGACAAGGGCAGACTGCAGCGTGTCATTCAGTCAGCTGAGAAGGTGATTGGTTGCAATCTGCCGCCGCTCCAGGACTTTACGCCACCAGGACTCTGAAGCATGCTGGAAAGATTGTGGCTGACCCCTCCCACCCCGGCAACAAACTCTTTGAGCCACTCCCCTCTGGCAGGAGGCTGAGGTCCATCAGGACCAAAACCTCACGTCACAAGGACAGTTTTTTCCCCTCCGACACTAGCCTTATTAACAAGGCCCGGAAACCACCCTGACTCTCTCCACAACCCACCTCTGGCTCTACATGCCACTGTACTTATCTGCTCTTTTTATCTTAATTCTTACTCTCTTATTTTTAATACATTCTGTGTGTGTGTATATATATATATATATATATATATATATATATATATATATATATATATATATACATATACATATATTTATACTTATATTGTTTGTTCTGTTTAACCTGTTTGTTTAACTTATTTTAGAGAATGTGTGACATGCACCTAAACACCAAAACAAATTCCTTGTATGTGTAAAAAACGTACTTGGCAATAAAGCTTTTCTGATTCTGATTCTACTTGCATTTATAACAGAGAAGTAACAGAGTGAGGTAGTATGAGCTAGAACTCCTGGATGCTATTTAGAAACATTTAGAAACATCCAAAGCAACGGCAAACATATTTTAAGGTGAGCATGGTCATGGGGGTCAATGCCATAAACCTGCAGTTCTGTGCTCTGGCAGGTGCACAACAAGATGATGTATATTAGCCAGTGGAACATAAAACAACAGCTCTCTGGAATATTATGCAAAATTGATGAAGGCACAGAAATGATATACATATGAATAGGTTCTTAAAATAGTGGCATCAGTTTTGTCTGATGGTAAATTTGATCAGGTCAAAATACATTTGATATGTGATCTGCATGTGACAGAGGACAGCCTAAAATGAAATTAGATGCCAGCATTTGGTAAAATTTTACAGTGCAATCCTACTTAACCATAAACCTTTAATAGCCTGATTGGATGGGGTTTTAATACATGTGAAGTGTCAACAAGTGCTCTTGCAATCTCACTCCAAGTTTAGTTGTTATGGATTTTACAGAGGATCAAACTGGGAATTCTAACATCTGTTAGGTATGTCAGAAGAAAGACTGATTTGATCCAATAATCTTAGATGTTGTTTCAATTTGTTTGCAGACAGATCCAGAAATTAGTTTTCCCTTTTCTGTGCAATTCAAAAAATAAAAAAATAAACTGCTACAGTTCAATATAAAAATAAATAAGGGATCAAATTAGGGTGGAAATGGTAATTGTCTGTATTGGATCTTACATTTAATGTTTTTGGATTCCTTCTGTAAATGTTTCCCTAAGCCAGGAGAACATAGTTCTTTAGTTTAATGGTTGTCCACATCTCAGTTTTGCGAGTATAAGCTTGAAGAACTGAAAATATGCATAATAAATATGATCTGCCTAACCATAGTTTGTGGTTCTCCATTGTTATGACAAACTGTTGCGTGACAGCAGATACTACTACCAAATACTATGTTGTTTCATATTTGATAATAATTCCTTGCAATGATGACATATAAGCAGCACTGTGAATGATTACAATTAAAAACATAACTAATGCTCATGTCTATAACAATGCACTGAAATAACTGTAAACTACTGGAACTGCCCACAGAATCTCAAGGCAATTATACCTGAAATTTTCCAGAAGAAAATAAAACAAAAGTTAAAATCAGATTGACTATTAATGAGAATATAGCAAATAATTACATCAACATACACAACAGTTCAAACTAATTAATGCATTAGGAAAACATTTAGAAAACAAAGTTGCAGTTTCATGGGCTGCCATTTTACCTCAAATCATGATCATTTGTATCAATAACTACTTTCTAAAACTCACTAAACAAGAACTTGTTTTTTTTTATAGAAATTGCTACAAAATATGTCTCTGCCCAGACACATTGGCATATCCAATAAGAATTGTTGGATACAGGTCATGGCAAACACAATTGTCATTTTCCCTCTGTTAGATATTCCCTGATATGTTTCCCAAATAGAAAAACAATTCATTGGAATATAGCTAATAAGTAATGTAACAGCAATTGCAACAAAATAACTTTATTATATTTGCATATGTATCAATACACACTTTCATAATTCACGAAACAAGAACTCTTTCTCATAGAGAATGCAAAAAAAAGTCCTGACACGCTATTGGCGTATCCAATATAATAAATAATAATAATAATAATAATAAATGTTGATTGAATATGTATGTTGGATACAGGTCATGCCAAACATTTTTCTTGAGGTACCACAAATAAATTGTAATAACAGGTTTCCTCTGTTAGATATTCTCTAATATCTTTCACAGATAAAAAGGAATTCATTGGCTGGTTTCAAACGGACAGTTGGGGTCTAGTCTGAGAGAAGACTCCAGCCTGCAGCTGAGCAGGTTTCAAAATGTTTAAAATTTCTGTCAAATAAGAATCCAGATGATATGCGATAAGACATCAACATAATTGTTTCATTTAATAACATGTAATAATAATAATAATCATTATGTCTCACACAACCTGTATTTTGTTAAGTGGTGCACTAAAAACCTAAACAATTTAAGAGCCATTGAGGTGCACTTTAGGAGATAATAAGATTATAAATCTCAGTTTTTGCAAAACTTCTATTCAAGTTTTCTGCTTCTGCTCCTTCACTCTCTCTGCTGTTCTCTCTCATCCCCTTTCCCTGCATGGTGCATGGATTACACAGATCCAGTCATGCTTCTTCTCTTTGACCGATATTGTTTATGTTTCACTCGACCATGATTCGCCTCCCACAGATGTTCTGGAACTGTCCAGGGTGTTAATCACAAGTGACGTCCTCCATGGTGTAAAGGAGCCTGGCGTCATTTCAACCTTCCCCAAACGTCTCTATAAGGCTGGTATGTTTTTCTCATCCAGAGGCTAATGAGTTCATTAACACTTCAAACTGAAAGGGGCCCTCTTAAAGTGTCTAAACTCAGCAGACAAAATACTTTTAGTACTGGGATCATTCACGACTGTATAACAAATGGTATTTTTCTGCAATATTTTAGGTAGTAAAAATATTGCTAGTAGTATTTTAGACAATACTTGCCAGTACGCCTGGGATTTCTATTTACACTTTAAAATTTCTCAAATATGTTACTTTAATAGTTCATGTGTTTTGTCTTTCTTGCCATTACTGAAATTAGGTGACATTAATAGATAATATTATAGTTGTATGATTTCTGTTTGGGATTAATTTATCAATGCCACAATCTTAAACACTGTCCCAAACCAAGCCATTGCCTAATAAAAAATAAACCCTAAATTTAATTTAAAGTAATTTATTATTATTAAATGGATCACGTGAGTCTGGATTATTTAGCATGAGTTGTCTCTTTGACTTACTGCAAGGGAGTGATACATTAAAGTAACACTTACGCATTAGATATGGAAACTCTGATGTGGCAATTGCTCTGCTTCTCTCCTCTTAAAAAAATGAAATAAGCTCTTCAATGCTACTTGACCAACCGACGAATCCATTATTACAGACGCAAGCTCTGGTCAAACCAACTCACATGAATTTTTTAATTATGGGATAATGCATAAACAACTAGAAACTAGAAAAAAAACATTCATTAGGCATAATACATGACATAATACATAATGCATATTAATTGACATTGTCATTAATACAAAACGTATTTGATTTGAACTTACAATGAGAAAAGAACAATTCTTCATGGCTTACAAGGAAACATTTTTCATATTTATTCATTTTCTGATTTTCTGGAGCATGTAAGCACCAGCCCCGACTACAATTCCCATGAACACAAAGTCTCCAAAAAACAGGTCATAGATGTGCCATATCACAGTTGTGCCCTTCATCAAAGACCACATTTGGCGTGTAGTTTTGACATTTAATAACAAACATCCAAATAAATAATCTGAGCTTCAATGTTTGGAGTTCGGTAATTGGCTTAGAGTTAGTCCGTTGAAAGACATGAGCAGCTGCTGATTTGCAGCTTTACAGTACTGCTTAACTAGCAACAGACAAGAAAGCAACCACACTGGAGCAAAATTTTTTTTTATTTGAAATCCCTAATGGCATGGCCTGATGATGTCAACACAAAAACATTGCATTGCCTTGCTTGACTTTACAAAATTGACGTCAGTTATGTAACCTCCACCCCTCTGTTAGCTTGAATGACAACCAGAAGCCACATGTCTGGTGCTAACCCTGGTTCTGTGAGCCATGGCTGGAAAGCTGTTCTGATTAGGGTTGAATTGTTATTAAGGGAACATTGAGGACAGACGTCATGGCTGTTGGAAATGTGGTAAGACCCAAAAGCACTGTGCGGGCAACAGAAGTCTAAATAGCTCTGCAGAGACATGCAGTTTGTAAGACACTTTTTTCTTCTTCTTGTAAGTAGTCCTTTCCAACAGTTAGTTCACTAGATAGTTCCAGATACATTTAATTGAATCAGAAAAGGGACAACCTTTTGAAGGAATCAGGGTACATTACAGCTGTGATTATACTTGATTCAAGACCAAATAAAGCATTTAACCATATGTGGACTCTGATCTTCAGATGATACCAAAAGATGTACCAACTGCAGAAAATAACACACAAACATGTTTTACCTTTTTATTGCATTTGCTAGGTGTTAACTAATCAGAGTCTGGACATGCTCAGGTTTCAGACGATTCTTTAACTGGAAGTAATACAAAATTAATTGAGCTATTTCACAGCTGCTGTTTATTTCCCATAAGATAAATCATAGCAGCACGCATATGTTTGAAGCCAGCTGTGGTACATGCACATTTCCGCCCATCATCAAATTGTAAAAAAAACCCGTTGACACTCAATAACTCTTTTATAGAAGAACATCCAGATGGAAAGAATGCATCTGCAGCTATTTAGAGGCTTCAACTTGTCACATCTTTATTGTGATCAAATACATCCAATAGCACCTGCGGCGAGAACGTGCAGGGTGCCTTTAAATGGATTTATTCAATGGCTACTGACTTACTCAGTGGAATTATGTAGCCCATTCACTCGGCTGTGCCCTCTATTTCCAGAATAACCCTGTTTGTAGACATACTGGGAATCCTCCTGATCTAGTTCTTTAAAAATGTACAACCGTGTCTAGGTAGGAATCGGTAATTTCAAGATTGGTGTATTTTTTTGATTTTCAGAATTTTCTTTAGACTCAGAGAAGATAAACTGTAACAAAGCCTGCCTAATGCAATCTCAAAGGCCACTCATTAAAAACAACACAATATGACTCAGTTATGAAAATGGGTAACATCATCTTTTAAGTTGTTTAGTGAAGCTGACATGAGATGATTAGTGACTGTGGAGTTTTTGCCAGAGCCAAATGTTATGTTCCATCATTATCCGGTATTAAACCGCTCTCAGGACTTTTTTTGTTTGTTTTAAACATAAACTGTTATTGTTATTTCTAAAGTGTACAGAATAATTTACTGTTGAAAATGTGTTATTTTTTGGTCGGTCGGTCCACCACTTTGGTCCAGACTGAAATATCGCAACAAATATTTGATGGATTACCATGAACTTTTGTACAGATATTCAGGATCCAGTTTGGGATTAATAAAGTACATCTATCTATCTATCTATCTATCTATCTATCTATCTATCTATCTATCTATCTATCTATCTATCTATCTATCTATCTATCCATCCATCCATCCATCCATCCATTCATTCATCCATTCATTCATTCATTCATTCAGCATATGCTGTGATGTTAGCATTTAGCTTAAAGCACCCCTGTGTCTAAATATAGCCTCAGAGCTGTTAGCGTGGCTGTAGTCTCAAAGGCCAATTCACGGTTGCCACAAGGTTCCGAAGTCGGTATGCACTCTGCACACACAAGCTGTGCGTGCACTATAAAGGCAAAATGGACACCTGTTTTATGTACTGTATATATGTACTTTTTTCTCCATTCCTTGGTTCTATTTGTGTTAAGCGGTCGCACATACCTTTTTGCTTTTTACGACTTTTTCTTGTTCAGCCGAATACAAAAAACAAAGGACCCCTTCTTTTTGCTCTCGTAAGCTTGCCATTTCGATCTCTTGTGCATGTTTGGAATGTGTACACAGACCCCCAATAGCGCGTCCACGTCTGCTGTCCACATGCAAGTCTGTAGCTGTCAGCGTCTAAATTGAAAGTTTGGTTAAAGCGTTGGTCTTTTTTCGGTATGACTTACAGACATGGCCCCCAACTACAACCTTATTTCCTCACATAGAAAATATCAATTTAATAATTTTTCATCTGACTGACAAAGCATCTACATGAAGAAAAAAATAAAATGCAACCTTTATGTCCAGCCTCTAGATCCTCTGAAACAGGTTTTGGGCAGAAGGAAACAGTATAATATTTCTTCATTTCTGAACTCAGCTGTTAATCATAGGAAACACTTCCCATATTCACGCTTTGTTGGTAATGTAGTGATAAGGAATGAATAATAGTGGTGTGGAAACGGCCCTGCTAATGGAGCAAAGCTCTTTGCACTTGAGGGAAGCTGTGACTCACCCTAATTCTTTTCTCAGATATGGGTTATAAACCTAAATGTGGGTAAAATTGCTCCTATATTGTGGGGTAATGTCTATTCCTTTGTTTTCTGTGCCCACTGATCATCACTGATATCATGCTGATATTGTTCAAACATGGAAAATAAATAACATGTGCCATTCCAGCATTGTTCAGTTTCAGATTTTTTGAGTGGGTTTAAGATCAGTAGCATTTTTGAGTCCTGTTTTGTTGATCCAAACTTCAAAACATAATTCTCAAAATTACACAGTTAAATGTGTTTATACCAAATAGCACAAATGTCTGTTAAAGCAGCACAGCATTCTTTATACACCATGGAATTATTGCAAATATAACCCCCCTTCCCCGCCCTATGCATTTTGTATGAACATAATGCAGTAAGTATACTGTCACTCAGTGTTAAAAAATATTCTTCCTGTGATGAGACACATTTTAGGGCCTCTAATATGCAATACAATGTCATTTGAAGTACTTTTTCTTTAATCTCAGTTTGCAATCAGAGTGAAAATGTGTTTATTATTCTATGCCTGAGATGGTGATCACATCTTTGAGCATGTCTGAAGCACTAAGCAATTTACCTGCCCATTGCATATACTTGACAACTTGTTAGGATTGGAAAGGCCATTAAAAACACACTCCAAAATAAACACATTTTTGTAAGTTAAGTCCTTTTTCTTGGTTGAGCCAGGAACAGATGTCCAATCCGGCTGATGAATCGGAACCATCTGAAACAACTCTTTTAGCCTTAGTTCAATAAATATGCCTTTCAACACATTCACAGGAGAAACATGTGGAGTCACAATACAGGCTTTGCTTTTGTGGTAGCCTGTACCTGCAACCTGCAGAGTACATTTAGTCCAGTTAGTAAAAATTGTGTATATTATCTTTTTCAAATGTTTACCAAGCTCTAAAGAAACTGTTTATCTGTTCAGAATAGTGAGAAAAAAACATTTCTGAAGATCTCAAATGACACCATTACAGAAAACATGCTTGTAATAGCCCGTTTACAGGATTTTCTCGCCAACTGTTAAACAAGAACAGATTTCCAAGAGTGGTAGTAGTGTCTCTTCCGGCAATGGAAGGAGAAGAGTGTTCTTTTCTGTTTTTTATTTGACATGGCTCTCCCTCTTCAGAGCTGTTGACTCGTGCCTTCTCTTTCCCGGACAGGTGTCAGACAAGTCAAACAGACATTTGTGTTCACAGTGTATATTCTGCATCTGTAGTGTAAAGACAGTGTTTTGAGAGTCAGCGCCATCAGACCAGACACTTAACATCTACAGTTTCTCTGTACATTCCAAGAAGAATAACTGAATGTTTAGAGCTTGACTAATGACTCAGTAAGGTCATTTCATTTTTTAATACCAGTATATAAGAATACAGTCTTTATAAAGCATATGGGTCCAGTGCTTCAGGTGGCAGCATGATTTATTTTATTTTAATAGCAACTATTACTACTTGTACATTTCAAAGTGTTTGTGTGTGTGTGTGTGTGTGTGTGTGTGTGTGTGTGTGTGTGTGTGTGTGTGTGTGTGTGTGTGTGCGTGCGTGCGTGCGTGCATGCGTGCATGCGTGTGTGTGTGTGTGTATTTTGGGAACAACTAAATCATCCATATGCTGCAGACTCATTCTTTGAACACGCATGTGTGTCTTCCACTCAAAAGATGTTTGGTAGCAGTAGACAGTAATGGGACTTGTTTCCCATCTGTACAAGTAAAACATAAGAGGAGATGCGTGTTGGAAATCTGAATGTGCTAGTGATTTAGTATGTCATTCTGCAGTAAACACCATGATTCAAAACCCCATATGACCTCCTAATGCTAAGAAATCAAGACTGATCACACATTTACTGCCGACATATGCACCCCCAATGGCCCAAATAAACACGCCACATTTGTCCTAACAACTCCTAATTGACCTGCAAAGAATGACTTTGCCTTTGATTTGATTTGTATGTGAGTTTGTAAGTATGAGGAAGGAAAAGAAAAGAGGCAAACCTCGGACGGGATTCGGTTTCCCCCCAAAGGGCTTGAGAGTCAGTTAAACTGTCTATAAATTGCTCACAGCCCAATAATTGAGCTCAAGTGCTGCAGTAGGAGATAGGCCCTATGGAGGATCAAATAACTGATTACTTAGGAAAAGAAAGTGAGGGTGCCAGTGAAGATTTGTTGAGGAACAGAAAAGATCAGTTGTGTAACAAAAGATATGGCACAGACTGGAAATTCCTTAAATCAAATCTTGTGTATTTGAGATGAAAGTTTGGGAGAGGTACGCAGGAAGGATGCCATCGCTGTGGCTGCAAATTCAGTTGCACAACTTCTGTAGAATGCTTTAGAGTACAGATCGGTTCTTGCTTCCTTAGACATATACCTTATTGTCAGCTTTCGCTCAATGTTCTCATTAGATATCTGATGGGAATTTAAGCCATTGCAAACCACCAGAGAGATGGTCATGACTACATGCAACCCTGCATGACAACCTCAGTAAGTGGTTAACATCAGAATATTGTCCACAGATTGAACACGATGTACAGATTACATGTAGTGGTTACAGAAGGCAGCGGTTTTAGATCAAATAAGGACTAAAAGTATTTCTGAAAAAGCAACAAGCACAGATTTATTTTTGGCGAGAAGTAAGTAGTAAGAATTAGGAAGTAAGAAGTAAGAATTCTCAATAGGGCACTTTTTGTTTTGCAGATATGACTGAACAGATACAATCAATACAGATACTGAACAAAACACAAAGAGACTGGAACATCAATGGAACCCCAGATTTGCACACAAAAGAACAACAAAAAATAGGATCTTGGTTTCTTCCAAATTCATCCCAGCTGTCTCAAATGAAACCCCTATTTTGTTGCTAAAGACAACATTCAATATCCTGTATCATGGGCTTGATAGACTGCAAAAGCATCTTACATGTCACATATGCAGACCTTTGACCCTGTGCTTCCTTTAGCATACATGTAGACTGATGTTATCTGTTGGGTGGTCAGCATTATGGACTTTACTACTTTATTCTTTGGTCACTAAAGTCTCCTTTTTGAAAAAAACTGTTTTGGAAAGCTGTTTCCGTGTTCTTTTTAAATAGTTGGGTATTTATGATTTCCAATGTGGGAAAAAAAAAAAAAAAAAACTTGAAATGGCTGTGCTTGGTTGGGGAATTAAAGAATGAGGTGGAATGGACATTCTCTTTTTTTTGTCTCTTTACCTCAAATCTAATCTTTGTCATAATCAGGATCCTTAAATAAATACAGAGGAACACTAAAGGAGAGTAGGTGTGTGATTTTGACATTGCTCAGCTTGCCATATTTACATTTTCCATATTATGACTATAATATAATACAAAATTCAGTGTAAAGGGAAAAAATCATATTATAATCATATATATTCGACCTGTGACGATTTCATGCATGTCTTCCCCCTCTCTCTCTCCTTTCTCACCTAGCTGTCCTGTCAAAAATTAAAGGCGGAAAAGCCCCAAAAAATTATCTTTAAAAAAAGGAAAGAAAGTGCCATTGTTTTTATATGTTGCTGCTATATGTTGCGCTAGTTAGCTTAAGACACAGATAAACCTAAAGCTTTTAAATAATTTTTGGCACTGGCATGTCCATCCCAAAAATCTGTGTTTTTTCATGATTTCAACATAAACTTGACACTTCACACAAACAAGGGAAGCTGGGTTAAAAGGTATTTTTCATTTTATGGCCCTGTAACATCGTAACTGCGTATTAGAACAAAACCATAAAGGAGCACGAGGAGTGGAGAGAGAGAAAACGAGGGATGCATGTTCCACAGATTCTCCAGTTTCACATTCCTGCAGTGCAAGGAGGTGTAATTCACACATCCTATCTGCTCGCTCAATTTAAATATTTTGCTCTGTTTTAAGTGCTTCTTAATTTTTCATGGTCTCCAGCCCTTCCAGCTGATCCCTTCCAGATGTGGTTAAAGTGGGAAGGGGAGTGAGGAAGCAGGGGCAAAGACACTCCTCCCTATACACACATATAAGCACACACACACACACACACACACACACACACACACACACTCTGAAACTCATCCTTTTTTATGCTCATATAAAACAGCTTCACCCCTTTATTTATTTCTCCATTTGAGGTCAGCAAAGATACATTAAACACAAAAGAACACACGCAAAGGCAAGGGTATGGGAGGGGAGTCATGTCCAATGTTTTCCTCAAATACTATGAGAATCACAGATAAACTTAAAAAAATCACAAAAATGGAGGAAAAATGATCCTTGCACTAACCACTAACTCTGCTGCATTGACCAATCACTGTAATGATGAATGCAGACATGCCATATCTTGATCAATTACAGAAAACATCCAGGCTTATTCACTGCAGGGTTAACATTAACATTCTGTTTCAAAAGGTCCGGCAACAAATGAATGGTGGGATGATCAACTCCAAAATGTTGCACAGGAGCTATTGGTCACAAACATGAGGGAATGTCCTCGCTAACAAGAAAATGTTTTTCCTGCCATTTAGTTTGGATTGACAATCATAACTAGTTTCTTCTGATATTAATAAGGCTTAATATATTTCTGTGAGTTCTACTACAAGAGACAAATGTGATAAGCTGTCATACTTTGATAAATTCACACCATTTTTTTTTATCATTTTTTGTATTGCAAGGATCCTGGAGGGAGCCTGGGAGTATGCCCAACCAGTCTACATGTGTTTTGTGGATCTGGAGAAGGCGTATGACCGGGTGCCCCGGGAGATACTGTGGGAGGTGCTGCGGGAGTACGGGGTGAGGGGGTCCCTTCTCAGGGCCATCCAATCTCTGTACGACCAAAGCGAGAGCTGTGTCCGGGTTCTCGGCAGTAAGTCGGACTCGTTTCAGGTGAGAGTTGGCCTCCGCCAGGGCTGCGCTTTGTCACCAATCCTGTTTGTAGTATTTATGGACAGGATATCGAGGCGTAGTCGTGGTGGAGAGGGGTTGCAGTTCGGTGGGCTGGGGATCTCATCGCTGCTTTTTGCAGATGATGTGGTCCTGATGGCATCATCGGCCTGTGACCTTCAGCACTTACTGGATCAGTTTGCAGCCGAGTGTGAAGCGGCTGGGATGAGGATCAGCACCTCTAAATCGGAGGCCATGGTTCTCAGCAGGAAACCGATGGAGTGCCTTCTCCAGGTAGGGAATGAGTCCTTACCCCAAGTGAAGGAGTTCAAGTACCTCGGGGTCTTGTTCGTGAGTGAGGGGACAATGGAGCGGGAGATTGGTCGGAGAATCGGCACAGCAGGTGCGGTATTACATTCAATTTATCGCACCGTTGTGACGAAAAGAGAGCTGAGCCAGAGGAGGCCTCGGGGGAGACCCAGGACTAGGTGGAGGGATTATATCTCTAACCTGGCCTGGGAACGCCTCGGGATCCCCCAGTCGGAGCTGGTTAATGTGGCGTCCCCTGCTGGAGCTGCTACCCCCGCGACCCGACCCCGGATAAGCGGATGAAGATGGATGGATGGATGGATGGATGGTGAAAGGCACAAGATTAACAACATTACACATCACAGATTTAGCCTTTTCTTTCTTTTCTTTTTTTCCCCCAGCCCCCCTATCCCTTAACACACATACAATGTAAAACTAAAACCAAAACAGTGTATACCTCCCCCAAAAAATAAAGTGACAAATCACAATGTTCTCTGTGATTTATTACCAATATCAAGTTTCTTTTCACATTGTGCTGACTGTACTGAATTCAAACCAGAGCCTGAAAGAAAGATCTTTCGGCTTTTTAGAATTAGGTGTTTCTCATTTGTTTGAATGGGCTTAAATAAACCAACAATATGGTCATTTAAATCCCCTTAGGTGCTGTAATCACAATTCTAAAACCCCAAAGTTTGTGCTTAAAAACATCATTTAACCAGTAATCAACTGCATAATGTTAACATCATGACGTCTGTCTTTGAGTTTTAGTATTTCCTTAAGTCAAATGATGGTAAAATTTTAGGCAATCTGTTATATCCTAAATTGCATGAGAAAGCCTGACGTATAGTTTGGCGGCTTCAGTGTTTGAGACAGCACATCAGGAATTAGTTAGTACAAATTTGACAATATATTGTTTTAAAATTTTAGGTTTTAAAGCCTTTTTGTAAAGCTGGTGCACTATTATGGGTAGAGTATGGAATATTTGTATGACTGAAAGGCCTTTCAACCGTCTACTTTTCCTGAACACACCATCATCTTTGTCCTGGTATTCCAACCCAGTCTCATTGTAGTTCGTGAAATGGTCACGTTATTTAATTTATTGATTCATGTACACGGACACGTTAATGTTGTTTATTTCGTGGTGGTCAGCACGTATTTTAAACTAATGTATTTCAATGGGAAGCATCTTTCGCGATCACAGCACGACTACGGTAGCGAGTAGTATGAAATGCCGAAAATCTGCGCAGGGAGGTTGGTTGTGGTGGTGGATGGGTCAAATAACACAGGACTTTCATCCCGGAGACTGGGGATAGTGTCCCGTGTGTGTTGTTAACTTTCAACGTTCTTCTTTTCCTAAACTCAACCGTCCCGTTGTTGTCGCGTGTCCCCCAGAGACCGCGGATCGTGTCCCGGTGTGTGACGTGTCCTTTCCCCGTTCTTCTTTTCCTAAACTCAATCTCCGTAGATGAGGTTCCCATTACGTGCTGACCACCACAAAATAAACGAGATTAACGTGTCCATGTACACAAATCAATAGATTAAAAATAACGTGACCATTTCACAAACTGCCGTGAGACCGTGTTGGGTATTCCCCCAGTCTTGCTTTGCCAGACCCTCCTCCAAAGCAAGCTGGAGGAGGGTCTGGCTACTCCACACAGCATTTGGGGATGGGAGGAAAACATGCTCTGGTTTAATGGCATTTCTTTAAACCAATCAGAATCGTCATGGGCGGTGCTAAACTCCGCACAGAGCTGTTGCAAAATAGTCGTGCGAGAGAATTGGACCGATAGTCTAGCTAGCTATCTTAATTTACCATGCAGAGATCTGAGGAGCAGTCAACAATAGTCCACATAAATACACCAGATTTAAAATTCCAACACAAAGAAAGAGGAAGGAAACGGAAAATACATGCATCCGGCGGAATTTCCTGCAGCACCGGAGCAATCCCGGGAGTGGAACGCAAAGGATATAGACCAAGGGGGTAAGCGAGCATCTGGAAAGCATACCTCCTATGGGGAGATTCTAAAGGCTGTTTTATGGTTCTGTGTAGAATCGACGGTGTACCCCCGCAGACCCCTCTGCATCTATGCCGGACCCTACGCCGTAGCCTGACGTGCACCTCTCGAAAAATGTAACTACACGTTGCGGCCATGCACGTCGCTCGGCCGTGGTTTGGTAGCGTTGCATTTCCCCCAACTCATTTCCTGGTTCTCCTTCTCCATAAACAACATGAAATCAAGGAGAGGGTTAACTTTTCCTGCTACAGATTTCCCACCGTGGTCAGAAAGAACAGGGGAGACACGTTTCTCTCACTATGACTCTAGAGTCACAATTTGCTCCGAAGACAATTGCCATCACTCGCTCACTTTCTCCCTCGCTCTATCACCCACTCCCCACACACACAGATGCCGGCTCGAGGCACACACCAATGTAAACAAAGAGTTTCGCAATTTACCCTCCGAAGACCACACACCCCCTAGCGTTCTGGCGGTGAAATGCACCGCGATGCAAAGAAACATGTTCAACCCCGACGCAGAACTCCGAAAGGGTCACAACGCCATAGGAGCATAGCTACGGCGTGGAGGTCACGCACAACCATAAAACGGCCTTAAGGCTAACAGGCCATCACCTCCCGTTAGCATTCCATTGACTCCCATTCATTTTGGCGTCACTTTGACAGCGAATAACTTTACATCTGAAGTGTTTAAAGACTCTATTTGTCCATTGTTTATTTCTAAAGAAACACGACTGTATGTATTAAAGGCTCCATTACTTTGTATCTCACGTTACGGCCCCGTAGCAGACGTTTTTGTAAAAACGATTGAGATTTCTCTTGGCACAGCTACCAGAAGACTTACAACTTTCAGACAGGTTGCTCACGTCACATTTACGTTGTCTCTCTCAGTTGGAGGCTGCGCAGTAACGCTCAGCGCTCACCGGAAAAGTGCTTCTAATATCCTTCACTGGTCTCAGTCCAGAGCAACGGGATTTGTTGGTCCATTCTATATACTGTCTATGGTATCGTTCTGCTCTGCTACAGATCTCCAGTTGGCGGGTCAGTCTTCCACCCCACCGTTCAACGCATTCAAAAGCGGATCTCACTGATAGTTGCTGTGCTGTTTGCATGCTTTGAGCTGCCTCCTTCGGGTTGACACAAACACTGCTTGATCGGAACCGGGCTGGTTCAGCTAGAGATCGTCTTAGCCGCATAGCGTTCACCCACTGGCTGCTGTTTTGCCTGGGCTGCTGTTTGCCTTTAAAGTGCATGTTCTGAATATTGTACCAGCAACTTCAACAGATTGCTGCACGCCTTTCCTGCCTTCACGGCCACTGGGCAAATACGGCCATACGGTCAAATGTGTGAGCCACCTGTTTTATGTGGACCAGTGTTTTAAAATGTTTGAATGTAGCGGAAGGGATTGGCTACCTACATTATAATTTGGTTGATTAAGTTGTTTCTTTTCCTTTTTGTTGTTTTGTTTTCAATTTAGTTAAAAGTTGCATTTTCATTTTGTTTGGTTTTCTTTTCATTAGTGGGTTTAGTTTTCTACCTAAACATTTGAGTTGCTCTGATTAATTTAGTTAAAAGTTGCGTTTACATTTTGTTTGATTTTCTTATTACTGAGTTTAGTTTTCTACCTAAAAAGTTGCGTTTCTTTGGTTAAGTCCTCATTGTGTTCTAATCATACTTAGTATTTTGCTTCTCTTGGTTTATTGAAGTGTTTTCTTTCGAATTTATATTCTTTTGTTTTGCACTCCCTTCCTGGAACCACTGGTGGTTCTGGCAGCTTATATTGTGCTTATATTGTGTTAAGTTTCTTTCAGTTTGTTCTTTTCATCATAATTTCATATACTGATTTTCTTTCTGTTGAGTGAATCCCCGTCAATCGTGTGTGTGTGTCCCATTTTTGTCCCCGTTTCAGTTGCTGAGAGCCGAAGGTGGTGGTGCTGGTGTCCGGGTGCTGGTATCCACTTCCTGTGTGCTGTGTTGTCCACCCCGTTTTCTTTGCTGTGTTCACTGTTGTATGTGTTTGTGTGTGTTCACGGGTGACTCTCCCTGGGATCCCTCACTGCCCAAGGTATGAATGTGTTTTAAATTGTTTTAAAATTATTAAAAACTTAAATTTGTTGTTCCTTTCAAATTGAACCTCATCTCTGGCTAAATTGTATACGTACCTGTGTGTCCTTAATTGTATCAATAACATTGCAATTAGGAAGTAAAATCATTCTCTGGGCGAAATTCCCAGGGTGGCGTTGTCGGTGTTTTTGGGGCAGGTTCCACCTAGACCACAACCTCCTCTGTTCTGTCCGCTCTCGTATCGTCTACACATGCTTGAAGATGAATGTGATCCCTTTCATCATGGTTGGAAGCCATCTACAACATGTCCTAGCCTACATAACCTAATGTGAAATAAAGAAAAACGTTCTGTTCAAGTGTTTTTGACCATGATTTGGAATGATTGAGATTTCTCTTGGCACAGCTACCAGAAGACTTACAAATTTCAGACCGGTTGCTCACGTCACAACTACGTCGTCAAGCTCAGTTTGAGGCTGCACAGTACGCTCAGCCATCACCGGAAAAGTGCTTCTAATTGACTTCACTGGTCTCCGTCGAAGTCTATGGCGTCGCTGTGTCCATTTCTTTCACTGTCTATGATAAAGACTAGTATTCCCCCAACATGTACTATAAACGCAGTAAATGGACAGCTATATTGACCAGATACTAGTCTTTAAATGTTTTTTATTTTTTATATATTTTTTTAAGTTTTTTGTTGATCTTATGTTCTGTACATATTGTATGACCACAAAGAAGAAATGTAGTCACAAACGTGTCAAAATTGCATCCAAGATTCTGAGACTGGAAAGAGTGATCTAAGGAATCTTACATCCATCTACACCAAACTTAATGGTGCACAAATGATGGAATGTTTTTAAAAGTAGGTGAGGCATGAAAATGGCCCATAAATAGGCTACCAGGCCCAGGATTTGGGAGAGGTTCAATGCAACATTACCCCAGTGCAAAACAACACAGGAGTGAGCTGAGTGTCTTCATCTCTCCTCATCCTCCAGACAGACAGAGTGAGGGGAAAGGCAGATCGACCTCAGTAAAACCAAAACTTAACGCAAAATTTATGGGACCCTGCACAGCGAGATAGTCGCTGTGATGCCAAATCCGCCGTTTTTGCCTGCCCAGTTAGAAAATACCATTAGACTCTTCAGTCAATTCATCAAAAAACAGGGGATTTGGGGGAGCTTGTCTAATTTACAGGTCCTCAGGCCCACTGTGGAGAGAGTGTTGTGGTTGGCTGGGGATCCCTCAGCGCCAAAACTGCAGCCAATGGCAAATTGTTCCTTTCTCTTTAGGTTCAGGAAGGGCAAGGCAGTAAAAGAACTTAGGTCAAAAGTGTTCTTGAGAAATATGGCACTAACAAGCATCTGCAGGCCAACGTCATGGAAACAGGTTTTTTTTTTTTTTTACATCCTACCAACACATCAAACCAACACTACACAAGCTGAGTCATGTAATTAGTGGACATGAATCTTTTAAGAGCAGAACCTAATTTTCTCAGCTCAATGGACCCAGGGAGTAGAGTCAGACACAAAGACGAGTGCTGAGAAGGAAAAGGGGGGTTAGAGGGCATAAGGACTACATGGGAACTAATAATCCCCTCACAATAGTCTGCACGTCTGGGTTCTGATCTGCACCACAGAAACTCTCTATGGTCTGGAACATTCCTTCAGACTCAGGTTTAGTTCCTCCTGGAGACAGACGCAGGTTGGCTCTTTATTCTAACTCTCCTGTCGAAGCCAATATTTCAGATCTCATATAGCTCATGGCAGGGGGCCGGCAGTCTAATTGCTTATCATTTGCAGAACAATTTTAGACAACTAAACTATAAGGAGTTCAATAAGGTGACTAAATCAGTTCATTCAAATTCAACTGAAGTTTTTTCGCCATATGTAAGGCAATAATTAAGCTCCCCCCCCTCCCTTAGGACCTTCTCTTAAAAAACTGTCTTGCTAATCTGTCTGGGTGCCAAATATTCGTTCTGGCCTCAGGTATGGAGGCCTTGGCTGCAGAAATCGTTGTTTTTGCATATTTGTGGACAATACTCTAAGCTCCAGCCAAGCATGCCAAGAAAGTGTTTGAGATTGCATGTCATTCCTGACTTATTCTATGAAATTCTGGTCTCTGAAGTCTGGATTGAAAAATATTCTCAAGCAAGCCCTGCAGCCCTAGTGCCACTTAGCACTCATACATCCAGATTCCACTGCAGCAAAGTGTAGATTTTTATTTACAACAATTCATTTTTTGAATGCATTCAGTCCTGGTTGACTATCAGAAAGCAGTGCACTCAGTTATCTCTCTACTCAGAAAGCCTGGTCAGCATGTCCTTACCCAGCACGCAATGCCATGAATTGCAGATTGTTCCGAAAGGCAAACTCATTTGTCTTTTTCATTGGAACAACTTCACTGTATGCATAGAAGACACTGCTTATTTACAAGCCTCATGGTCTTTGTATCTTTTAGACTTTTTATTCAGTCTAAATGTGGTCTTCTATTTGTAATCCAACCTCCCATAAAGTGATACGTGCTCAGCAGATATCTAGCCAAGCAGACCAAGAGGAGGTCAAAGAGTACTGAGTACTTCTGGGGTGCTGGAGGAGAAATAAATCACTCTCTTCCCAATTAATCTTAATTTATTTAATCAGCCAAAAGAAGAGCCACTAGAGAGAGGGTCACCTCTGTAAAATCACAGAAAACAAGAAGAGGCACTTCTTCCAAACATGGTGCAGGTTGAGTGGATTAGCCTTTGTTTGTTATGATCACCTTTGAAGCCAGAACAACGACATCATGGTTAGCAAGACCAAGACAGCTCTTTGGTAAACATGTCTGAGAGCTATGCAAAAGAGGGCCAATAATGACGTTCATTCTAAGTTGCTGTGTCCTTTAAAGGTAACATTTGAACCATAGTGACACTGTCTTGTTTGCCAAGGATAAATGGTTGGGAAACAATCACATGTAGTATTAACGTGGGGACACAGATAAAACCTTAGCTGGTGGAAACAAACACCCCTCAGTTTCCATTCGTAACTCGTGAGGATATTAAGCATTTACTTCCGCTGGTGTTCAGTAACACAAACTGTCTACCACAGAATCATGGATGAACGCAATGGAAACAGAAACAAACAAAACCATTAGGTCTGACAAATCTCACTTTTAGAGTTTGTGTAGAGTGTGTAACATTTATAGATTATTGAACTCACCACTACTCTTTTAGTGTCTTTGCTCAGAAAATGCTGAGCACAACTGTACTGCATGCCATGCATAGCAACAGACCAAGATAGCATCAAACCACATTATGCAATCAATGTATTGTTTAACAGTTTGGTATGGCCTTAATAAAGCACACTAAATGGATTTTGTATGGTCTGTAATGTAATGTATGGTAGTAAAGACTATGTATACCACTGCCATATGTACAAAATATTGCCTGTATGCAAGCAGAATCAATTTGTTTGTAGACATATTGTCAGACCACGAGGAACACTTTGTGTATCCCATTCCTTTTTATTCCAATGTGCAACTTGTATGCACAGAGTTCTCGGCCATTCACACAGTCCCAACCCTGCGATTCAGCACTAAATGTATCCTGTCTTTTCTCTTGCATTGAGTGCACATTTGGGTATGTTTGTCATAGAGTAGAATGAGGGGTAATGTGTTCGCCAAACCACACTACTGGCCCATAGATAGGAATTTAGGAGCTAAATGGTCCAATATTTTACTTACTCTTGTTACGTCCCTCTGTGACTTGCAGTATTTTTCCACATTTCTTCACTTAAACAGCTTTTAATGCACTTAGATGAAATTACTTTTACTGTTGAGTGCAGAGAAATTGAAAATTACATTATTCTTTCTGAAATGCGACTAAATTGTATGTAAATTTGTAATATTGTTATATGTGCAAGGATTATGTACTAAAATGTGTTGCTTAATGTGGAAAATTTAAAAATAAATGAAATATGAGTATAAAGCGTGAAATATAATTTTGTAATATTATTATAATTATTACATTATACATTTGTGAGCTTTGCAACATTGTTTTGATATGTGGATGCAGTTTCTCTGTCTTTCTTGTGCCATTTCTGTGCCTGGTCCTAACTCATTTATCTAGCTATCATGGGGGTCCAGGAAGACCTACCAGGATGTTAAGGCCACAGAGACCAATTGTTTAACTATGGTGACCCACCACCTTTTAGTCCTACTCTACTTAGATTGTACCAAAGTAAAGCCAAGGATATATTACATTTGAATGTGACACTAAATGCTCAGGAAAAAATCACATTGGAAACAAAGGAGGTTCCTCAGTCAAAGAGCCTGTGTTCTCACGAAGATCAGGATGGGAACGAGAGGCACAGAGCTTCTGCGCCTTTTCCCATAGCCTCTCATCCCTCTACAGACCAAGTCTACTGCCAAGAGACGTTCGAGGTGGTCTCCAGGCTGCCTTTGATCCTCACCAACCAGGGTCCCTTGGACAGATCAGTCAGTGTAATCACTTGTGTTTTAGAGTGCTCAGGGGAAACAGTACTGCTCCATTTTCCTTTCATGGCATGACCTCAGCAGTGGCAACCATAGCCTTGAGGTGACACAGACCTCTGTCCAAATAGGCTTCTCTGTTGTCCCTATCTAATTGAAAGGGCAGCAGATAAACGTTAGAGACAAGCTGCCTTGGTGGGGCACAGAAAAACAAGCAGAGAGAGGAGAGAGGGGTGGTGGTGGTGCCGACCTCTGGTGAACACTATTTTGATTCAAGTTGAGAAGATTGTTGGCGAGAAGCACTATGGCACACAGCCCACCTGAAACTTGCCATGCAACACTTATTTTTAGCTGACCCTTCAGGTTTAGATCATGGCCAAACCACGGTCTAGTTACTGACACTTAAAGTGTAGTAGAGGTCCAAACCATGTTTGCATGAACACACTGCGTTGGCAATGTGAAGCTGGTACTGCGGACCAGATGCACAGTGTAAAGAAGGGCCTGAGCAAGTGCTCGAGCAGCAACCAAACGGGTTTGGTATACATTAAGATTGCGGGCAGGGAAGCATTCTTGCATTTCACTTAAGATTAGTATTACGTTTTTGAGAAATGCTTGACGCATATTTCTTATCAGAGGATATCTGTTTGATTGTTCCATCAAACACAATGGGATAACTTGTATTCTTGCCTTTCTTAGTGCATTTTATTTGATATTTCAGGCCACAAGATTGTTTTAACTTCACTGGTCTCTGTCTTTAAACATGTGGGAGAACTCTTCGTTGATGCTCTGTTGCTATGGAAACTGTAAGACACAACGCTGTCTCTGGTAAGTCAGTCATGTGTTTACTGTTATAGAGGCCCTTAATGTTGTTCCATTAAAATCTCTTCAAATCGTGGTTATTTATACCTTTCAGGCCTATTTCCCTGTAATAGGTCCCACATGTTTCTCAAGAGATATCAATCTTATCAGGCAAAATACTAACCAAAAGTGAAATGTTTCAGATAACCAAACAACTTCTTGTAAAACCCCATATTTCCATAAACCACATTAAGTTATTACCTTCACCTGGAGGCCTTGCAGTTTGTTTTTTCACTAACATCAGAGGTGGCTCACAGTTGCGTGTCAATGATTATGAAGTCATTATGTATGGATTTCCACCATGTGAGAAATGTCCACGTTATAAAAATGTAAATGTATGCTGACATTTTTCTATGTTGAGTTTCTAAGTGACATTAGTAAATATTTTCGCTTCACATTGCTGTTGCAACTCTGAACTCTGAATGTCTGAAGTGAAGGTCACTTATTATACAAGTGGAAACTGACCTGTGAGCCAAGTTCAATGAGTGTGTAGTGCACCGAACATACTTTAAAATACATTTTCACCTTTTTGTGGCTTATCTCAACCCAAAATGGTGGTTTACATGCCACAGATTAGCACTCATAAACACCATTCATTAGAGGGCTCAGAGAACGCCTCCCAAAGGTCCTTGCCAACAGATTATACAATCATTTATGTGGTGTGAAATTTGTGGCCAGGACAAGCCGTGAACTAAATAAGTGGAAGATTAAGGTTTGGTGAAAATAAACACGGTGGATATTGTGCATTAGTGAAACATATTCTGTTGAAAAACAACATATTCCATCACTTCATCTCCAGCTGGATTTTTCCAGGAATTAGTTTTCATTTGTTTCATGATTCATGGTTCTCGCTTCTCATCATTCCTTCTTTTGCCTCTATGTAATTTTAAATCTGTCTAATCCCATTTTGAAACTGGAAATAGTATCTCCATTATACAAACTATAAATGAGGTGTGGGTGCTATCTGAAGACAGGAGCTCCTGGCAAGAGTGTGTTTGCTCTCATCATTGCTTTGAAATGGGAGAATGTGGCATTACACATAGCCTGAACAAGATCCAATATTTGTTATTATGACCTTAGTATTTCCAAAAGTCTTCAGAGCTTAAATTTAGAGACTTGCGCTTTTAGTCTGGGATACCTTGACTATTACAAGATACTGTTTGCCATGATTTTAGTTTTAGCCTCTAAAAGTCAGTCCACCACTTTGGTCCAGACTGAAATATCTAAACAAGTATTCAATGGCTTGCCCTGAAAAAAATCATGGTCTCTGGATGAATCCTGACTTTGATGATTCCCTGACTTTTCTTGTAGTGCCACATTGAGGTAGACATTTTTGGGTTAGGCCTCTAGCGAGATGTCTTGATGACTCTGGATGGACTGCCATGACATTTTGTACAGACATTCCCCCTCAGGAAGAGTTGTGTATTTACAGTACAAGGTTTACAAGTTAGTTCATATATTTGAGTTAACTTACTGAAAATATATATTTACACAGTTATTATTTACATATGTACATGTTTAATTATTTACAACAGCAGTTATGATTACTCCAGAAACTACCTCTGTTTTTTTTTCTCACATTTACCAGTCTTAAGTTCTGCTAGCGTCTGATTGGTATCTTCAGCTAGTGAGTGAGAAACCAGGAAGTGTTGTTGTTATGGACAAGGGGGTAAGCTTCTCCTCGGACCGCGTAGCTCCTATGGCGCCATTTTTATGCTACCAAGCCATCACCTCCCGTTAGCATTCCATATAGCGAATAACTTTACATCTGAAGCGTTTAAAGACTCTATTTGTCCACTGTTTATTTCTAAAGAAACACGACAATGTATAAAAGGCTCCATTACCTTGTACCTCACGTTATGGCTCCGTAGCAGACGTTTTTGTAAAAATAGGCTAACGATTGTGTCATAACCACGCGACTTACATGTGGCACAGTAAAGAAATTACCGTACAGTACAGGAGAAGCGCACAGTCAGTTTTGTCTCACATTAGCTGTTTAAGTGTAATTACTAATGTTAACTAGCATTTTAGTTAGCAATAATTAGCCTATAATATCTCCTTACATATACCTACGCTCTCCATCTCTGCAAGATTCGGAATGATTGAGATTTCTCACAGCTACCAGAAGATTTACAACTTTCAGACATGTTGCTCACGGCACATTTATGTCGTCTCTCTCAGTTGGAGGCTGCTCAGTAACGCTGAGCCATCACCGGAAAAGTGCTTCTAATAGAGCTCAACAGTCCCGCCCACAGCGGGTTCCGGAAGTAAAAATACAATGCAATTTCTCTATTGACAAATTGGAGTATAAGCCATAAAATCGTAACCGTCGATGGTAGACTTAAAACCAGCATGCCGACATAACTCAGCGATTGTATAGAGGGTTTTCACCGACGTCACGTTCTGGGTGGTAACCTGGATGCACGGCCATATTGGAGGCACTCTGTGTAAACAACTGAATGGAGTAATGGAGTATTGTGCACTTTGGATACTTTAATACTTTATGTCTAAACAACAGAAAAGCTCATCAAAACGCATCCAAGATGCAAAGGCATGGAAGGACTTGGACCACCAAAAAAAGACACGATATTTTGAGAAATTACAGTTTACTGGTGGTGCAGATCTCTACAAGTTGCCTCACTCTTCTTGGATCCATGGCGACCCGGTGATTCTTCCTTCAGTTGCATATCCCGATATAGTCAACTACCTGGTTTTCTCGCCGAGCCCATATACAGCGGAAGACCTTAAATCCTACAAAAGTTTGGAGGCTTATAACCAGATGGTGTGTGGCTGGGTGAGGGAGACGCAGTACTAAGTCATTAACGAAGGCCAAAGTAAGTAATGCAATAACGTCTTTAATCAACCTAACTTTAACTTGATATCATTGTGATACTCAAAGGTGTAGCCAAGTGACTCTCAATGTTTGTTTGTTTTCAATTTAAAGACCGAACAAGACAGTTTTTCCCTCGTAGATCCTGGTTGAGCTTTGCCAACCACAAGCACATCCTTTCCTCTGATAACTTCTGACATTCCTCTCCCTGGTTTTTAATAACTTTTGGAAGTCGATAATATTCCAAATGTTTTTCTCGGTCTGACCTATTGGTACAACCTAAAACACGGCAATAATTAACCATTTTCCTTAATGCCGTTTGGGATCTACTTCAGTGCCTGTGCTTTGTTGTGATGCGGAGTACCTCCAACATGTCGACTTCAGGTCTGATGACGCGCCGTGAAAACCCTCTATATGCTCATATAGACACCACAAATCATGGGGCACTACCCTTGTTTTGAGATAAATGTCTTTTATTCGCGATGTCTTGGATAAGTACTTCATTACCCACAATCCTGAACAATCCCACAATCCCACAGTGATGCCTCTGATTGGTGGAACTCATGCTGGTGAGGAGGGGAGGTGTCAGTACCCGATCTGTGCTGCCTGCACGATCCGTCACAAGGATTTACGACACTGCACGAATCACGATCTGTTCCATGCTTCTGACGTTAGCCTCTGCCAGGAAGCTTACGTTAGTTTAGCTAACAGCTAGTGTTGAAAACAGTAAAGTGCTGCTAAAGAAAGCATCCGGCTGTTTCTTCTCATTAAGAGTGATCCAACCACCACATATCAAACCCTCACGTTACAATTGTAATCACTTTGGTGATCCCTTATATCTTTCATCTAGCACCATTATCAGATCAAAATGTTAGTTTGTCCAATGCTTTGGTTTATGACTATGTTAGCATGCTAACACGCATAACTAAAATGGTGAACATTGTGTGAACATTATATTTGCTTAACAGCTGCGTGTTAGCACTGTTGTATTGAGCATGTTAGCCTGTGGCTGTTAGCATTTAGCTCACATCACTGCTGTGCCTAATTGTTGCAGTAGTGACCCCTGTCTAAGTACAGAAGAACTTGTGAAATAGTTCATGACACAACTGTGATTATCAGCCTTCAGCACTTCATTCAGTCACCCAGGTAAGCCATGAGGTACTCTCAGCAGAAATGTAAGCTTTCTATTGCAAACCCTCTCCACAATGGGGCACAAGGAGGAGGAATCCTCCGGCCTCTGTCAATTTTGCTCTTTTTGTTTAGTCAGGCCGGCTGCAGGCTGTGCTCCGTCATCTAGCTGGTGTTCCAGTTTTGATTCAAAGCAGAGACTCAGCAAATGAGCCAGGTTGAAATATTATGCTCACACACACAAATGTGCACATTCACATGAATAGTTAGGGGGAGTTTCAACATACTGCCACTGACTTGTGAAGCTGCACCCGTCACTATAACCCTATTTTACTTATTCCCATTTCACTGTGTATTGTAGATTTTTTTTTTAAATGGGTAAAAAACTTGTGTACCTTTACCTACTGACATCCTTTGCATGTGGTATTTCTCAGCAAGTGAATGGGGGACGTGGGGGTGGGCAAAAGTTTTTTAAAGCAAATGTTTATAATTCCTGCCAAAGATTATTATAGCCTCGCTAAGCAACAGTGGGGAAGTAGCTTAATTGTATTTTTTATAATGAAACAGTGTATTTTTTGTGTGCTGTGGTTTTACAACACACAATAAATATGTTACTGTTGTAAGCTTGTTAGATTGTCACTGTTTTCCATTAAAGAAATCCCTTTTTAACACCACATTCTTATGGAACTTTTTGCAAGATTTGTATTAGAGTAATTTAAAGTAATAGATATTTCTAGTATAAACGATCATTCAGTAAATTTTAAGAACAGTTTATTCCCTATTTTAAAGTTAAAACATCTCTCCTTTTGCTGCTTTTTATCGCTTTGAAAGAATGTCAGTCAATTTTTCAAACAGTGGTCACCTCATCAGTTATTTAATTTTTGGATGAACCTCTTTAAATATTTTATTTTTGGATGAACCTCTTTAAATATGTAAAATCTGTACGACACATGCTAGGACTAAAGTATCAATTATGCCAACTTCTATAATAACCTTATAAAACCCAGGCATTCTAGTGCTAACTATTAATGCTCCACTCCCTTCAATGCCTGAGCTGTCAGTACCTCACAAACGGTGGAGATTGGTTAACTGAATAAACATTTGCCTGAAAGATGAATTTTGTTACTTCAAAGGTTGGCTCTCTATACAGTTAGACAGAAACAAACAAGCTCTACTTGCCATGCTTCAGGGCTAGACCAAAGAGCAAAGGCAATGGGGGGAAATTTCATCATCTGTCAAGTGTTCTTACTCCATCACTCTGATGGGAGGCTAAAGAACATGGAGCTCCTCTGTTTTCAACCTTTTCACTATTATATTGGATATTAATCTATAACAGAATTTTGTGTTGTGATACTAAGCTTTTCCTTAAATATTATATTTATTGTAGTGGTTTAATTTAGAGCTGCTTACTACTTTTTACCTGTTTAAACTCCCACTCAGTCTCACAATTGCAACTTATCCAGAACTCAGCAGCCAGATTATTAACTGTCTTGGAGGTTCTGTCATATCACTCTAATCTTAGCATCACTGCACTGGTTGCCCGTTACGTTTAGAATACATTTTAAAATGTTATTAATTACATACAAGGCCACCCATGATCTGGCTCCAGATTACATGAAAGAGCTTTTAACCCCTTATAGCCCAGCCAGGCCCCTACACTCAGCTGATCAAAATGGTTTAGCTATTCCACCAACCAGACTGAAAACTAAGGGTGACCTTGCGTTTTTGGTTATGGCCCCTCGGCTTTGGAACAGCCTTTCTCTCAGTGTGAGATGGGCTGACTCAACTGCAGCCTTAAAGCTTATTTTTACAAGATGGCCTACACTTAACTGTGTCGTCTCTTCCATTCTTGTAACACTGCATATTTCCTCTTTTTTTCTACTTTTTCATGGTATTATTTGAATTTTACCGTCATTACGTATTTAAATTATGCATGATTTCTATTATCATTTTAGTGTTTTTAGTTGCATGTATCTGTTATAAGACATTCTATCTTGCACTGTCACTGTTTTATATTTATAAGTGCTGCTTGTTCAAATTTTTGTTTGGTAGGGTTTTTTACATGGGTTTCTGATTCTGAATTCATATCCTGTAAATCTTTTAATCCTGAAAGCACTTTTTGCTTAATGCTTGAAAAGTGTTATATAAATAAAATTATTTTCATTATTAGGTATTTTTATGTCTCTGTGAGAAAGGAACAAAGATGATGATGCACTATAAATGAACCTGCTGAAGTGGTACAAAAGTAATATTTATCACATTGTTCAATGTTGTTTTCTACTTCCTGGCAAGCAAATTGGTCTTTTTGTTTGAGCAACACATGTACCCTGTCATGAATTGTATTGGTTTAAAATTGCTTGAGGCTGGTGTTTTGGCTACAGCTGAGGGCATAAATCATAAATGGTGGTCACTCTGTCTTAGATGGTAGATGAATGTTCCTTCCTTGCCTTGTTGCATTCCTGCATGCAAATTCTGATTAATGCTTGTCCAATTAATTTGTTTTCTTGGTGGTGGTACTGCGTTGTGTAACTACACACTTCCTTGCACATCAAGGTCACATTAAGTTCAGCCAACCTGTTGCTTCAGCAGCTGTAAAATGCACAACCGCTGAATACAGACGTGAGGACAGACAAAATATACATTACATTCATTCTGATGACAGAATGACTGAGACTACATTCTGTAAACTGTCTTTATAGTGCTTCTTCTAATTGAAGAGGTAAACTTGCGCTGGCTTTTTATGAGGGGAAACTAAATTTCCTTAGTGCAACGAAAAAAACATGCTCATTTCAGTCTTTTTGTCCAAATGATTCAGCCAGTGCTGAGGATTTCAAACAAGCTCTCATAACGATGTGCTGGATTTAAAGGCACAATGTGTAAGGATGTGGAAGAATTTATTGAGTGCTAAAGACATTCAACGGGGTGCATCAGGTGCAATAAGACACAGAAAAGCATACAAGCAGACATGGCTGTACATTTTAATACAACACTCCTCAAGGCACAGCAAGGGATCATGCCACTTCAGTGCTGTGAATGGTTTGCCAAAACAGAAAGTTGTGTTTAGGCACAAGATTAAGAATGGTTACATTTTTGAAGTTAGGCTGTTGAGAAACTCTTTATATGTAGTTAAGAAGAAAGCTTCTGAGTTTTACAACAGCTGTGACACGTTTTTTGGAATTTGTTAAAAGTGGTGATATTGAAGAGGATTAGAAATGTGAAGTTACAGTGAAAATGAATAATCTATTGTGAGAAATGTGTGCTGTACTTTCTTCAATGTTTGTTATTCTTATTTTATTTTATTTATTTATGTATTTGTTTTATTTATTTATTTACTTCATTTTATTTTCATTGTAAATCTATGTATTTTTAAATTGTATGTTTAGGTATTTATTCATTTTCAAGTTTTATATATATATATATATATATATATGTTTTATTATTATTATACTGCCATATGTTCAATTTGGGGAAAGGTTCAGTTAGGTAGGTTACATTGTATTAATTGTATAAAAGCAATAAATATATGTTAAAAAAAAGATTACATACAAAAGGTAAAGATAGTAAGGATTTGGAAGGGTCCACAACATATAGATATAAAACACAAGAAATTAAATTTTTTTATCTATGGTCCGAAATCTCTGTCCACAGCTACGATCGTAACGTTCAGGTTTAAATGAAGTTGGTTTGAAATAAAAGGGACTTGGCAGTAGCCTATTTCTCCCTCTCTCTCTTTGTTTGATGGACTTTTCTATTGTAAATGTAGATTTTAAAATGGAATAAATGTTTAGATTGAATTTGTTTTGCTTTGCTTCAGCTTAAAGAGGGTTACAAAAATTACTTTCTGATTTAAAAAATCATTTACTGCAGTGGATTGCTGATGTATTCAGTTCCAATTTCATCTATGAAAATGAACAGAGAACATTCCTTGGTCTCCCTGCTGTATAAACTGAATACTGGATGGCGCCTCTCCAGACCGGAGTCTTTACGAACTTGCCTACCTTGGCTTGGAGCCACACTTCTGTAACATACCGTACACACTGTGAAGGCAGCAGCATCACAAGCAGACAAAACTTGGCCTTTCGTACATTCTGGTGTCAAATAGGCCTGCATCACTTGTTAATTAAAAATGGCAGTGTCCTGGGGGTCTTTTCTTTTGCAAATCACCTCCAGCCAGGGTAAATATTTCAGTTACTTTCAAATGAATATGGAGCAACAACATTAAACCATCTGTACCTGCTATATTAAATATTGGCAATGTGTATTTGTATCTTTGATTTGCGTATTTTTGCATTTCATGAGCAGGGTCGTAGCCTTCATTGGACACTGAGGTCTTGTCATTGGTACTTTTAGGACAACAAAAGATAAAAGATTTAGTATTTTCCCATCAGAATGTTAGTCCTAAGTGTGAGGAAGTCTTTGAATCGTAGGCCTACATCTTCACGTTAAGAAGAAATACATAAAACATATAACAGCTAATTAAACAAATACAATATGTTTTTGGTGCACAAGGGAAACTTGGACTCACATGACCTCAGTATATCTAAAATCCCTGCTACAGTCCCGATCATGAATTATTTGCCTTATTTTAGCCAAAACACATTTTTTTAACCACCTGGCCTCTTTAATGCAAAACATATTTTCCTTTCAAGTCTTATGCCTCATATGACCCTTATTATTTATATCAAATGGCAGACCGAGGCCACTCAGGTAGAATCAGCACGCCAGACCATAGATAGGCTATTCAGCAGGGCATGTTGGCGTATAACAATACCCAAATATAGACTATATTGCACCCTCTTCTGGAATAAAAAGAGTATAGCAATGCAACATTTAGACGACAAGAATAGCAGTAACTAAGCTCTAGATTCTGTTGCGTTATTCTATTTCCCTCCAAGAGAGACAACATAACAGCTGGTCTATTAAATGCATTTTCTATTAAACTAATTTTACACATCTAACTGATTTATCAAAATAAACTGTAGATACAGTTATTTCAGAATACATCCTAATACTGCTTAAAGTTTAGATGAAGCCATTTCACATACATTACTGTTAAGAATTTTACACAAGGTATTTTATACAGAAAGCTATGTCTACAATTAAAACCTGTCTACAATTTTACCCCAACGTTTATTTAAAAAAGAAAATATACAACATTTTAGACATGTACTCAACATAATGATACAAATAAACATACATCTGGCTTTAAATAAATACTTAAAAATGAATAGAAACAAAACTTAAAATGGGGATATATAAAGTATTACATTTACAAAGTAATACTTTGTGTTTATACGTTTATGTATTCTTTATTCTTTAAGTACACATAAAAAAGCAATGAAATTATGGGGTGACTTTTGATATTTTGCATTTATGTAAGTAAAATTGACCAAATATAACCAATATGTTTGAATTCAATGTTATATTTCTCATGTTCAAAGTAACAATTTCTATTTTTACACTCAATTCATGTCATTCGAATCCAAAAAGCAGTTGAACGTATGCAATGGTAATATAAATGTGTTACAGATTTTGGTTCATCATTGCAAAAAAAAATACAATTGTTTCTAAGAATTTGGAGAAATAGGAGCCTGGGATGAGGATGAAAGCCGAAAGCGGATTTGTCCTGTCGCTCCTTCGATGACGTCCTTCCGGCTTCACCGTAACAACACGTGTACGGTGTACAGTTTCGAGCTGAAGGGAATAACATCAATTAAACCTCAGCTTTCAGACACTTTCGTGTCTTCTCTTCATTTTTTTCTCCGGTGAAGGCTCTGCCGACTAAGCGGTCAAAATGGTGAAGCCTCTGTTCAAGGGGAAAAGCTCGATAAACACCTCGTCGTCCAGCAGCAACCCCGGTGAGCTAATATGTCTATGGTTTGTTTACAGCTAATGCTAATTGTTGCTAGCATGGTGGTATTATGCTCTGCTAAATACATGTATGGGTTATTTACCTTTTGTTAAATTAAACTAGTCAGTGGCGTTAAGTGTGCAGTGTGTCAAAATAAAACTATTAACTCGGAAAGACTTAACTAAAACCTTTAGCTAACGCTATAACTAGTAACGTTAGGCCTTTTAAATTTGACACTGAAGTAATGTCCAACTTTGAGGGAAGGGTTTGTGTCAAGTGGAAGTGTTTAGGCTAATTGTTCTTAAAGTCTGGAAACAGTTGCTATTATTAATTGGTCATAGGATGTCTACTGAAGTAACTGATGTTCCTTGAAAAGCAACGTGTGTTGAGCAAATTAATTGTTAAATTAACTGTATTTCACAGATCGAGCCAAGGGTGCTGGTGGGAACAACATGAGGGACCGAGCCACTATCAAACGTCTGAATATGTACAGACAAAAGAAGAGATGGTAATTAATGATACAGATTTGCATTATCTTAATGAGATGCTGATTGGCGGATTTGTGGCAGAGAAAAAGAACAGTACGTGCTATGTTTACACTGGCACTGATCTTCTGTTTCCAGTAATAACCGTGGTCAAGTCATCAGACCTCTACAGTTCCAGTCCACGGTGGCTCCAGGGACTGTAGCCAGAGTGGAACCAAACATCAAATGGTTTGGTAAGTGCTCTTCCTTACCTTTTGTATATGTTGGGTATGTAACAGCAGTGATTGGCTGTGGTGGTTGTCAGTGTATTATATTTGTTCTGTCTGTCTTTGTGGAGGGGAACCACATTACTAAATGTGGTGCTTTTGGATACATGCAAGAACAGGAACAACAGTTTTGAGAGGGCGGTGCTGTTGGACAGTGCAGATAATTTGGGTAACACTTGCCTCTTCATGTGTTACGGATGAATGGGTTCATGTTTGGTTAAAAGTAAGACAATATTGAACACATGGATTTTTCCTGCATAGAATTTAAAGGTGTCTGGGTTTTTAATGTTCTGATTCCACCTTTATTAAAAACTGACGATGTTGGCGACATTAAAGCGTATTTCATGGGAGCTGCGTTAAAATCATCACTGCCAACTGCGGCTATTAAGCAAGATGATACAATAGATAATGGGCTATTCAAGTATAAACAATACTATCATTACTATATCACTAACAAGAGTTCTGTAGATTTATCAGCATTGATAGTGGACAGAATGCAGAACAGTTGAGAGCAGCATGAGAAAGGGTCTGATGGTGGATACGAGGGCTGTCACTTGTTTAAAATAAAAAAAAATTAATAAAAAAAGTCAGGTTTGAGAAAATGAGATCTAGCACGTAATTCAAATACAATGCAGTCACATTTTACAAAGTCAGCAAACACCCTCAACTTTATCCACTATTTTTCCATCTGTGGCATCAAATCCAAAAATGCATACTCACGTTACTTCTCAGATGGTTATTCAATACTACTCACTAGTTGTCTCCATTTTGGGTTAGCAGCAACAATAGCTTAGTGTTCTGTTACGGCAATATAGCATACACTGGGTTAGACAAACAGCATTTTAGGAACGTATACGGCGGAAATATATACAGGTGCACTGTACATTTTTAATTCAAACAGGTCATAAAACCTGATAGTCTGGTTTAAAACTCAACTAGTTAACCTGTTGATTGCATTAGTCGTCCATTGCCGTGATGGCAGATTTGGAAAGCCTGCTGAATGTGGACTTTTAATTAACATGTTTTAGTACCCCTTATATAACTGATCAGTAAGTGTGAGAAAATAATGGGTAACAAATAAGACAAGGGGTAATAAATCTCATTGGAAATGTCAACTAAATAGGTCATACTTTGCAATTTCATATTCTGTATTTCAGCAAATACCCGTGTGATTAAGCAGTCGTCCCTGCAGAAGTTCCAAGAAGAGATGGGAGCAATACAGAAGGATCCATATCGTGTGGTGATGAAACAAAGCAAACTCCCCATGTCTCTCTTGCATGATAGAGTCAAAGCCCATGTGAGTATAAATAAATGTTGTAAATGAAATTCATTTTTTCAGGGGTTTTTTGTCCTGTGTTTTCTGTTTTTAATTGGCCTTGTGTCCAAGGAAGACTCTCCAGCGGGGATGTGCATTGGTTGTGTGAACACACCGTTTAATACATTTTATTATGCGTATACTGGCATATAAAGCTATTCACGTTTTTTAACTGGCTCATATTATTTGGTGCAGAAGAGAATCATTCCTCTGTTTTCCTCAGTAGCTTGTTTGTTAGGATTTTATGAGGTGAGGTGAACAAGAGGCCTCATTCAATTCTTACGCTGCCCCACTGTGAGCCTGAGGCTACATTTATGTGTTTGTAGCTCCAGTAGAATAACTAATCTCCGTTTAAACTAACATGCCCAAACCGCATATCTCATCAACATTCTTGTACACTGGGCGTAAACGGGAGGCAGCACGTATACTCCGCCCATTGCTGTTAGTTGCCATGGTAACGTTAGTAGATTAGTCGCAGAGAACAAGACGTCATGACGGATAAGACCCAATCAGATGGCGAAACATTGGCGTCGGTGTCGCCAAAGTTCTCCGTTTGTGGCCATCGAAACTGCAACACAACCCCGCAGATTCCAAACCAAAACGGGGTCAGACGTGTTTTGAAATTTCTCAGGTTTAGGGGCTCTGAAACGCCAGAGCATTATGAATGCGAGGTGTAAACGTAGCAAAAGATATTTGCTTTTTAACCAAAACGTAGCAATGTAAATGTAGCCAGAGTTAGGGATGTAACAATCACCGGTGTAATGGTAAACCGTGATAAAAATGTTGACGATAACAATTACCGTTTTAATACAAGTATATAATTAGTGGTGTTTCTTTGATTTGGTTACATATTGTTCTTATGTCTTAGCTTGAATGTTTGGATTTGTATAATTTTAAACTTGCACTACTGGAAATGTTCCTGACAAATAAGCTGTTTACATGCTGAACCCTTGTTCTTTTGATGTCAAAAGTTGCACTTTTGATAAGGTGTTTCCTATATTTTTGTAAACTGTTACACTTTTTGAAACTATTTCAGCTTGTGTAGGCCTATAAGTGCTTTCTGAACATATTGACCACACTTTTAAAAATACCGCGATATTACCAAAAAACGTGATATTTTTGGTCACTATAACGGTGAGGTTAAATTTTCATACCGTTACATCCCTAGCCAGAGTGTACTGGCACTGCGCTTGGCTTGAAAGAGTTGCACTCTGCCAGGCTTTAACTTTTCTACCCCAAAACCAACACATTTCTGAATAACATCCAGTTCTCTTCCAATATATCATTGGGTCTGTTTCTTTTTATTTCTTTTTCTACGTACTGTACTGTAGTCTCTTATGAAATAGAGACCGTTCTCAAGAGTAAGAAATAAATCACCCCAAGCATAGTTTTCTGCATTACATGTTCTGTAAAAAAGGTTTTCATATCGGCGCATTGGAAAAACGTATACGCTGATACGATATGTCTCTGATAGGCCAATATCGGCCAACCGATATACAGGTGCTGGTCATATAATTAGAATATTATGAAAAAGTTGATTTATTTCAGTAATTCCATTCAAAAAGTGAAACTTGTATAATGTATACATTCATTCCACACAGACTGATATATTTCAAGTGTTTTATTTCTTTTAATTTTGATGATTATAACTGACAACTAAATGAAAACCCCAAATTCAGTATCTCAGAAAATTAGAATATTGTGACAAGGTTGAATATTGAAGACACCTGGTGCCACACTCTAATCAGCTAATTAACTCAAAACACCTGCAAAGGCCTTTAAATGGTCTCTCAGTCTAGTTCTGTAGGCCACACAATCACGGGGAAGACTGCTGACTTGACAGCTGTCCAAAAGACGACCATTGACACCTTGCACAAGGAGGGCAAGACACAAAAGTGTCATTGCTAAAGAGGCTGGCTGTTCACAGAGCTCTGTGTCCAAGCACGTTAATAGAGAGGCGAAGGGAAGGAAAAGATGTAGAAAAAAAAGTGTACAAGCAATAGGGATAACCGCACCCTGGAGAGGATTGTGAAACAAAACCCATTCAGAAATGTGGGGGAGATTCACAAAGAGTGGACTGCAGCTGGAGTCAATGCTTCAAGAACCACCACGCACAGACGTATGCAAGACATGGGTTTCAGCTGTCACATTCCTTGTGTCAAGCCACTCCTGAACAAGACACAGTGTCAGAAGCGTCTCGCCTGGGCTAAAGACAAAAAGGACTGGACTGCTGCTGAGTGGTCCAAAGTTATGTTCTCTGATGAAAGTACATTTTGCATTTCCTTTGGAAATCAAGGTCCCAGAGTCTGGAGGAAGAGAGGAGAGGCACAGAATCCACGTTGCTTAAAATCCAGTGTAAAGTTTCCACAGTCAGTGATGGTTTGGGGTGCCATGTCATCTGCTGGTGTTGGTCCCCTGTGTTTTCTGAGGTCCAGGGTCAACGCAGCCGTCTACCAGGAAGTCTTAGAGCACTTCATGCTTCCTGCTGCTGACCAACTTTATGGCGATGCAGATTTCATTTTCCAACAGGACTTGGCACCTGCACACAGTGCCAAAGCTACCAGTACCTGGTTTAAGGACCACGGTATCCCTGTTCTTAATTGGCCAGCAAACTTGCCTGACCTTAACCCTATAGAAAATCTATGCGGTATTGTGAAGAGGAAGATGCGTTGGCCAGACCCAACAATGCAGAAGAGCTGAAGGCCACTATCAGAGCAACCTGGCCTCTCATAACACCTGAGCAGTGCCACAGACTGATCGACTCCATGCCACGCCGCATTGCTGCAGTAATTCAGGCAAAAGGAGCCCCAACTAAGTATTGAGTGCTGTACGTGCTCATACTTTTCATGTTCATACTTTTCAGTTGGCCAACATTTCTAAAAATCCTTTTTTGTATTGGTCTTAAGTAATATTCTAATTTTCGGAGATACTGAATTTGGGATTTTCATTAGTTGTCAGTTATAATCATCACAATTAAAAGAAATGAACATTTGAAATGTATCACTGTGTGTGTGAGATGAATGAATATAATATACGAATTTCACTTTTTGAATGGAATTACTGACATTCAACCACCATAACGACCACCAGTTATATTGCAATCACTGCATTATCATTCATTACATGCAGTTGTGTTCCCCCCCCAAATTAACATTCTAAATATATGTAGCGGCGTCTCAGAACAGTGTAGCGTTCATGCTCATGCAGAGCATTATTTTCCCTCTCTAAGTGAAGACATCCTCATATACCAACGGGCTTATAGCAAACTCATGACCAGATTTTGAGAAAATCTTACAATTTTAGTAAAAAAAAAACAATGCTCTTTGATCTGGATGTTGGATTGTCCCAAAAGTCTGTATTCCAAAAGTCAGATAATCCAGAGTTTGTGGTTCGGTAGGGGAAATGCTTCTTCAAAGAAACAGAGAGTCCTGTAGAAGATCTTGGCAGAACTTCAGGCAACCTGAAGCCTTAAAGCACCATTGTTTCTGACAAGCCCTGTAAACTGTTTGTCTCCCATCCCCCCCACCCCTCATGGCAGTGTTGCAATAGAGGTATGACTTGTGATTAAAATCATTGGAACTCTTGATCAGTCCTGACACAGGCTTGGTGGTTTTATTGGCTTAGTTGTTGCATATCTGGGTGTTCTGTTTACTGTATGCATTTATTTTGTGATTCTGTCTGAAACCCCCTAGAAGGAGCGTACCACTTGGACTATATAAAAATCAATTGTAACACAGACAAAAACCTTTACTCCTGTTGCATACTGTTTGTCTCAGTACAACATTACTGTATTGTGTCTCATCAGTTAACAGAATAGAACACTTTGGACTGGTGTTCTCTCGTGGCTTGCTGTCAATTTAACAAACAAAACAAAAACAGTCCGACCTGCATGTCTAATCTTTTTATT